>NC_056726.1:1572423105-1572703105 GCF_019279795.1 Protopterus annectens
TGGCGTAGGTGGCCTTCTGGGAGGTCTGATATTAGAAGCCCCTCTGAGGAATTGTTTAATCAAAGGATATGAGAAGAGCGGCTGGTCTGTATCAAAATGAGCTGAAATGGCTCAGGCATGGATTTTAATAGAAGACAAGGAGAGGCCACTATTGAGTAACTTGGCTAGGTAGTCCAGGATAAGAGGGATGGCAGTTTGTGAGGTACTGCCCCATCTGGACTGGCTCCAAGAGCAGAATCTTTTCCATTTCCCTGCATAAGATTTCCTGGTGTTGGGCCTTCTGGCTTCTGTGATAATGACTAGGACCGGTTTGCTTAACAGCAACCCCTTGTTTGCTTTTAAAGTATTAGCCATGCTAACAGTTTGAGAGTCTGCAAGTCTGGGTGCAGTATTCCCCCTCCCCCCACAACTGAGTCAAGAGGTCTGAGATCAGGGGAAGCTGCCTGGGAGGCTGTAATGTCAGGCTGTGCATTAAGGGGTACCAATGCTGTCTGGGCCAATCTGGAGCAATGGGGATGGCCTTTGGCTTCTCCTCCCTCATCTTGATCAGTACCTTGGGAATAAGAGGCAGAGAAGGGAATGCGTACATAAAGAGGGAGCTCCAGGGGAAGGTCAAGGCATCCACCTTCCACTCCAGGTGGTGATACTCCCTGGTACAGAATTTCTTCAGCTGGTGGTTGAGGTGCGAAGCAAAGAGTTCCACCTCTGGAGTTACCCACTCCTGAATGACTTGCAAAAGTATTTTTCTGTGGAGCTGCCATTCGTGGGGGGGTCCAGTAAGTTTATGCTTAGGTGGTCTGCCAGTGTGTTGCTGATCCCTGGTAGGTACTGGGAAATTAGGTGTAATTCCATGGAGGAGGCTGTCAGCCAGAGGTTCATGGCTAGCCTGCACAAAGGGTACGATTGGGTCTCTCCCTGTTTGTTGATATACCACATTACTGTGGTGTTGTCTGTTTTGATAAGGAGAACCCCTGGCCTGAGATGGTGTTTGAAGGATGTCAGAGCCTTTTGTACTGCCATCATTTCCTTCTGACTTGATGTGTAAGGGAAGGTGCTGGGCATCCCAAAGACCTTGGGTGCATCTGCCTGCTAGGTGAGGGCCCCAAGCAATGTCTGAGGCAAAGGCGGTGATGGTCTAACCGGTAGGGAGGAGGATGAAGGGAAAACCCTTGTTCTTGGCACAGGCCCCTGCCCACCAGAGAAACTCGGCCCTTATAGAGGGGATCAGAGGGAGAGAGGTCTCTAGAGACTGAGAGTGCTGACACCAAAGGTTCTTTAGATACCACTGAAGTTTCCTCATGTGAAGCCTGGCCACAGGAATTAGAAGGATGCAAGATGCCATGTACTCCAAGGTTTGCAGGAACTTCCTTGTAGTGAGGTGACTTCTGGAAGCCAGTTGGGTAGAGTAGAGAAGCAGGAAGCTCTGCTTTTCTGGGGATAGGAAGGCCATTTGGGATGCTGTGTCCAGCAGTGTTCCCAAGAAAATGATCCTCCTGGAGGGTGTTTGCTTTGATTTCTTCTCGGTGAAGGTGAACCCTAGGGAAGTTGGGAGGGTTTTGACAAAAAGAAGGTCCTGGTGCAGCTTTTCTTTGCACTCTGCCTGAAAGAGGCAGTCATCCAGATAAGGATAAATATGCATATTTCTCTGTCTGCAAAATGCTATGGCTGGGGTTAAGCATTTGGTGAATACCCTGGGTGCAGTAGATAAGCCAAAGGGTACCACAGAGAACTGAAAGTGTTGTGAGCCTGCTGGTGCAGGAATTTCTTGCAGAATTGGGGATGTGGAGGTAGGCATCTTTTAGGTCTAGGGTCAGTAGCCAGGCATTTTTGTCAGCATAGGCAGCAGCTGCTGCAAAGTAAGCATTTTGAATTTGGGGACCACCGGAGAGGTGTTCAGAATGGATAGATCTAGGATGGTAGTGCAAAGTGTCCTCTTTGCTGGGAACAAGGAGTAGACTGGAATAAAAGCCTCTGACTATTTGATCTGAGTGGACAGGTTCTACTGCCCCCTGGGATATGAGAGTCTGGACCCATTTCAATGCCTTTGCCCACTGATTTGGAGGTAAGTCAGGGTACTCTCTTGGAAATGGGAGTTCATTGAAAGAGAATTTGTATCCCTGAAAAATGATCTTTAATACCCATTGGTCCTTTGTTACAGAAAGCTAATTTTCTTTGCAGAGGGAGAGCCTTCCTCCTAGCTTTTGGTGAGTGACAGGAGGGCAGAGGGGGGAGAGGGAGTCATTATAGGTTCATAGGTTCATAGATTTATACTAGGCTATCTGCTCTAAGGCATTTATAAGCCTAGCCCAAAGTTTTGTGGCTTACGCCATTGAGAGTTTTTGCCATAGAAGGATGGCTTAGAACTCCCTGCCTTTGGGAAAGAAAGTGGTCCACTGTTTGATTCTCTGCTGCCCCTGGGATAGGGAAATGGGTGGTCTGTCCCTGCGGGGCTGACCTTATCCAGGGGTGCATCAATTAATTTAGACATGACATGATCAGGGAGAGGTTGTTCCTTCAACCATGCATGTCTTCTCATTACAGATCCTGACACTGCTACCCTGCTTGAGGCTTCTAGGGCGTCATATCCACAGTGTAATGAGTGTTTGGCCACTTGAAAAGTAGAGTGCAGTAAATCTGCTAAATCTTTCGAATTGGCACAGTCAGGAAAGGCTGAAATCTTTTGTTTTTAATAGTTCCAAAGTGTGGTGTTGATATTTTAATATATGGAATGGACAACTGAGTGCTCTGACAGCTAAGGTTGCAGAGGTGTATACTTTACCCCATCTGTCCAGAGCACTAGAATCCTTGTCAGAAGGAATAGGATTCTTGGCAGAACTAGTCTTAGCTCCTTTAGGTCCCTGTGTAATGACCTCTGGGTCTGCAGCAGGATTTCTGTACAGGTATTTGTGAGAATCTGATACTCTGTTAATACCGGTCAGGTTTACTGGGAGCAGGGGGGTCAGGGGCTAAGCTGGATTCATGGAAAACATCATCAACCACTTCTTAAATAAGGGGGATGGCCAGGGGTCTGTGCTGGGGCAGGTCCAGAAACTCTCTTAGTCTTTTCTTTGACTGGGGAAAATCCTTCGATTCCCACTGGAAATGTTCCCTGAGAGTGTAAAGGGTTTCCCCAAAGGAAAGGTCTACTGGTGGGGAGGCAGAAGGAATGGATTCCTCTGCATTTGAATCCTCATAAGCAGTCAGAGGTTGTTGTTCCCCTTCAAAGTCTGACTAATCCGATTCCTCAGAATCCTGTTCTGTCATAATTTCAGGAGAAGGGTGTCTTTTCTTTTTAGAAGTTGTGGCTTGACTACCCCCAATAAGGGAGATGAGATCCTCCATCATTTTAAGCATTTGTGCTTGGGGTGGTAGAGCAGGAGCAAGCTGGTGGCTAGAGGCAGATTTTCTAGGGGTGGCCTGGCTTCTAAGCCTAAGAGTATCCATCTGTCTGAGAGAAATGGTAGTCGGATCAGAAGACGTCAGTTTTTGTCTAGATTCAGTAGTGCGAGAGGCCTCCTCGTGGGTCCGGACCCAGCCAAAGCAGAGACAGCCAAAGGCTCAGAAGACGAAGAAGACTTCTGTGGCATACTGGACTCCGAAAGGGTCTCAGTAGAGGCCTGCATAGCTATGGAATCCAGCATCAGGGGCTGTGAAAGTGCCTCACTGAATTCCAGAGAACTGACAACTTGCTTAGCGGTAGAGTCGTTGGAAGGCTTAGCCTTGTGTGGTCTGTCTCTATCTTTATCTCTGCGTTTTTTCAGAATGTGCCATTTTGGAATGCGAAGACAGAAGACGAAAATATCTGTCTACAATAAGAGCTCAACAGCGAATGGTTCTAGTGTTAAAGAGGGCACAGAATCGGCAACAGGGGATGTCATGGTCTGGGCCTAAACAAGTGACGCAGTATGAATGGAAGTCTCGGTGTGGGATCTGCTTTCCACAGGCGAGACAATTGGTAACTTTTTTGGACATTGGTTAGTGCACGAAAAAAGGATCCCCAATGGGGTGCTTAGCTTTAGATATTTTCAGCTGCAATTCAAACTCTGGTGGAGACCGACCGGCACACTTGCAAACTGCTTCTGCTATGGGCTCCATGGCAAGAAAGACTGATGTAATGACATCGGCTGCCTTGCTTTATAGCACCGATGACCTGACATCAGACTACAGGCGACAGCAGCCGATGCAGAAAAACAGTGACTCTGGTATTCGGGCTGGCCGAGGGCTACCACAGCAAGGATAACCCACAGGTGATGACTGCAACAGTGAAACACGAAGAACATGTACAAAACATCTACAGCTTAAATATTTGTACCAAATTAGTCATAATGTGAAAAACACTGGTTAAGAACAGATACAACTTATATGACAACCATTTAATACTTAAGAAGAATGTAAGCAAACTTTGAAAAATTAAAGATAAGTTGGTATAATACAAATGGGAACTGCAATATTAAGTGGGAGAAAAAAATTCAGGGTTATGGCACATAGAAAATCAGGGGAGATAAACTGATTGACGAAGGGAGAGTAAGGAGGTATGAAAGAAAGGCATGAATAGGTATGTGTTCATATTTAGGGATAGAGTTTATCCTGGGATTGAGCAAGAACAGATCTAGATTTTGGCTATAAAGATACATCAATATCACATTATCACATTTTAATAATATCGAACGGCTACAATATCGAAAATGCCATTCAGTGAAACCGTTCTTGTGGGGGGCTGCCCCCCTGCTAATTATATATACCAACTCTGAGATCGCACTACAGTGAGGAAAGGGCAAATTTTCCGATCCTCACTGTACCGCGATCTCACAAAAAACATTTCGCTGAACACCATTTTCGACACTGTAGCCGTTCAATATTTTGAAAATGCGAAAATGTGATATAGACCCTATGAAGACTATCAGAATGGTTTTAATGGACTGGAGGGAGGCTACTGACCTCAGGGATACAGTTAAGAGTTTCCAGGCTTTAGCAACATGGCACAAGTACAGACTATGCCCAGTAAATCTGAATGGTTTGTAGACAGTGAGGAGTTTTTTTTTTTCAGTGGATTTTAATAACAGAATGGAAACATAGTTGTGTAGAATGGTATTTAGTGCTGGACCAGCAGATGGATGCTAGATCATTTTTCAGGTGGCAAAAAGCTGTGCATATGTTAGTTGATGGGGTATTTCTAACTAGTTTGGGCTTTTTAGTGCTATACTGTGGTGGGTTCTGAAATGGATATTTGCTGCAGAGTTCACCACTTTAACATAGCATTGTTCAAGTTTTGCTTTTTGTGATGTCTGAAGGTTAATAAGTACTGAAGCACCGTAAAAGTAGTGAGAGGGGAGGAGGTAAGTAGTGGCAAATGTAGTAATAGTTGCGTTGGTGATTATTTTTTGGCTGTATAAAGCATCCTTAGTTCTTGGTGATTTTTTTTTATGCAATTTTGTATATGTATGTCAAAATTCAGATTGTAGTTCACTATCATCCCTAACAATTTGCTATAAAAAGTGACTTCAATGGTTGTACTATTAAGAGAGAAAATTTTAGAATTTGTTTGAAAAAAAGTAATAGTTTTTCTTGGGGGGGGGTGTTGAGCATGAGTTGTTGAGTTACAAAACCATTTTCAATGGCTGTTAAAGCTTCCAAAGTAATTTTCTGGAGATGTACTAAGTTGTCTGACGTGCATACGGGTGTGGAATCATTTGCATACAGTCGTAGGGAGGCTTGCTGTGTGGATATGTGGAGGGTGTTGGTGCTAATGTTATAGAAGAAAGGACCACGACAGAGCCTTGTGGTACACTAGTGCTGACAGGGAGGTATGGAGAGGAGTACCATTTTACTGACTGATAAATGACAATTACTTTGCCATTATTTCTAGCTTTACTGATATCATCTTTAAAGGTTACAGGTGAAGTTAGCACTGTGGGAAGGATGGAAGACGTGTTGTGTGGGGGATGGTTCTTCCTGAAGGAAATATTAAAGCTACACGTTGTTTAAAACAATGACTGTATTTCACAGTATGTGATGTTTTAAATGCTTTTTTTAATGGTATATTCCTGTAATGAAAATACTGCTCTGTATAAAATGCTCACAGAAATGTTTGAAATTCAAAATATTCAATTTTATAGCACTAGAAAGTGTTCCATTAAACCCCAGAGGGGGACACTGGGAATTAAAATAAGAGTGCAAGTAAATGATATGATAGCTTTGATTAAATGCGTATTTTTATCCAGGGCTAAATCACAGCATATCCATTAACACTTTATTAAAGCTACACACTGACAAACTTTAACAGGTGGTTTTACAGCAATGATTATATTTCATAGTATGCACGGTCTTAAATGTTTTTTAAAAGTACGTTCATATTTTTGTAATTATACATTTTGATGGGTTTTGTAACAGCGCTACTAAATTACACTACATAACTTTAATTGGTGTGTGTTGGCGTTTATTGCTTCTGCTTATTACGGAGCACCTACTGTGGTCAGTCTTATGTAAAACTTGGGGAGGAATCAGGAGAATCATAAAAGCCATGAACTAGTTCAAGACTGACTGGAGAAACTCAGTAATGTTTATGCACAAAATTGCATGTTTCCTGCGTCAGAAAAGCTTTTTTGGCGAGAGGTGTCTGGAAAACCCAGAAAGACAATCCTGAATGATGAAGTCAAGGAGGACTTCTGAATTTTTATCTGGAACTCTGAACTGGTCAAAAGAGATTAAACTCAATCTAAGGACTCTTGACATCTGTAAAAGATAAGCAAGTTGTGTAAATAAGGAAATATGTGAATGCTATGCAATCAGTTTGCAATGATCTATAACTGGAGGTAGACATTTTGTAAAGACCCAGGGGGCTGCAGGTAACCTAAAGGGTAATGCAGAGAACTGATAAAGTGACCCACAGAGACAGAATTTGAGAAATTTCCTGAAGCCTGTGGTTACGGGAATGTGATAAGCATCTTTCAGATCTAATGTTACCATAAAACTCCCTTGAGGGATGTGATGCAACACACACACTGAAGTGTCAACATCTTGAATTTTGGTACTTTCATATACAGATTTAGAAAGGAATGACTTAGAACTGGTCTCCAAGAAACTCTTTTAGTACCAGAAACATTCTGGAATAGAAAACTTTGCCCATGTGAGTGATCTAAAGGCACTGGGTTTATGAATTCTAAGGTAAGGATATGTTGCAGACACCCTAACAGTAATGGGTATCAGCTGGGTAGAACAGCCCTGTGTTTCTAATGGTTAGCCAAACAGTCCACTTGTGCTATGCTGATGAGGCCAAAACAAGGTCGAAACATGCCTGTCAACAGCCAGTGGGGTTTAGCTTTATTGGCTTGAATTTGTCTAGTAAACAACTTAGAAGTAGTAAGTGCGGATGACCTGGATTCCTTCACCGGTAACAGCGAATGTTCCCTTAATAAAATACCAAGCTCACGCTGTTAAAATTGCAGCTGCAAAGATGTGAAGTAAATACCAAGTGAAGCCAAAATAGCAAAAAACGATGAGTTACAAACAAAACTGCTTTATTCCAATAAGTAAACCACAAGCGCTTTCGCCCGTTGTTAACGGGCTTTTTCAAGTGTACCAGTTTGAGCTGAAAACAGTGCTTTTATGCTGCTATAGCCAAAGAGTTGTAGATTAATTAACTCAAATTAATTAGTTGATTGTTTTCATCATAGACCAATTGTAGTCTGATTTTCTACCTAGAACAATGCTTAAGCCAGTGCAGTTGAATAAATGCTTTTAAACTGCTTGTGCGAAAGTAAAAATAAATATTACATTACATTTCTCATAGAAATATTAAAAATAGAAATGAAAATACACTTCTAAATAAATCACTACCATAAATATTAGTAAACAACTTACAAAAGTAATGGTCATTCAGAATCATGTGCCTCTAATACAAGAGATTTAAGGAATCACACAGTGGAAATTCTAGCTTGGCTAGATTCTTCTTGTGGATTTTACTTAAGATTAGAAACAATGGAATTCAGAAAGCAACTTTATAAACTCTGCCTTTTTGGGAAATGAAGGCCAAAATAAGGAGCATTACAGGCAGTATTAAATACACCATCCAAGGCTGGCAAACTGAGAGGTATGGGGAGCTGAATGAGGTATATCTATAGCATATAATATCATCCTCAATTCTGTGGGAACTTGTTTCCATAAAAACAACTCATTCATCCTGAATATTATCTGAGAAAAGGTAAATTCCTTCAAGCAGGCTGGTGAGGACCAAGATTCTTCCAAATCAAAGAACTTGGCTTGGGAATCTACAGGAGAAGAAACCCGGTCTCATTCTCTGTTTTTCTCATGAATTTCTTTACTGACATCACCCTTAGGTATGGGATTTCTAAGAATGAGGATTACCAGTCTAATTGACTAGTTAGGTTGAGAAAAATCATCTTTTCTAACCGACAACGTCTGCAGATGACCTGCGTTTAACATTTTTTTTTCCATTTAAGTAAAACCCTTGGCTGAGGACCAACTCAGAGTAGGTACTTTTGCCCTGTCGAGAGGTCTCTTTCTCCAGCTAGCCAGAGAAGAATTCCCCGGAGCATCTTCCTGACCTATAGAATATGGTTCTCCAATGCCTGGCTCAGACAGTGGAATCATCATAAAGGACGTGGCTGATCCCCAGTTCATCGTAGCTGAAAAGGCTACATAAGATGAAGCCAGAGATTTAAGTGAGCAGTTTGAGGAACAACAAATGTCCACTGCAAGCTCACCCACCATTGGCTGATGCATTAACTGAGCCCATTGTTTCAACAAGGGCTTTCTGTAATTTGTTTTTATATACAGTGGAAGAAGAAATAGTAGGACCTGGGTAAGTATCCATGATGTAACTGAAAAGGTTTTGTCAATGCTGGTAAGCATTGCTGGAAGGAGTTGGTTGGAAGTTAAGTTGCCAAAAAAGTGTTTAGAAACAGCACATTCACACACAGTCCCCTTTCAAAGTAATGTATAAGCAGCACACTCAAATCCTATCAGAAGCACCTGACAAAAGCATTCAGGCAGAAAAAAATGGCAAATACAATGTCACAAAGTGTAGACAAGCATTGGCAAACACACACAGTAATTTCTCCTGCCTGTTTAAAACACTGACACTAAACTTTCTAAACCAAAAGTAATGTTTACATAAGCAATACATCTTTACACAAAAATAGCTCCCAAATAGAACTAAAAATAGTGGTCCCTTAGAGGAAAATGCTGATATTCATAAGAATCAGAATTCTTAAAAGAGAAATACTGCCCAAAATGCTTTTTGTTAAAGGGTCCCCACTGGGGACCTACCTGCCAGAAACAACACTAGATGCCAATTACTGCTCCAGTGAAGCCTCCAAGCTCCTTCTCGAAGCAGCAAGAAAGTACTTAAGAACTCCTCACTCTGATTGCTGATTTCCCTAAACAGGGCTGATTAATTAGAAATTAGATTGAATGTGCGAGAGGGAGTGATATAGCTTTGTGAAGCTGACCAGTTGTTTTGCAGTAATGAGAATGACAAACACCTACTGTTGCCAGGACCAAAATGAGTTAAAAACAATGATCCTTGGACAGTCCTCCTAAATCTTCATAATGATCCTGGATATTAGTGGAAAAGCATAAAGGAATATTCCTGTCTGAGGAAAAGAAAAAGCATTTGTTATCCAGACCTTCTTGAATGAAGAGCTGGAGCAGAATTTTACTAACGGACTTTTGTGAGTGGAGGCAAAAATATCTATTTCCCACAGCTGGATCAATTCCTGGAAGACACCATCCTTTACTTATATTCATCAGGGTATTTCCTTGCCTTGCTCAGCTTGTCTGCCACAACATTTTGTCAGACAGAATACAAAATTCCTTTTACCATGCTGAAAATTTATATCCCAGGATACCATAGACAGCATGCACAGACATGTAGGATATGGTTCCTCCCAGTCTGTTTATGTACCACATCACCATGGTGCTGTCTGCAAACACTTATCATGGTCCTGGGAACCATAGATAATTGATAGTTTTGAGAAAATGTACAAGTGCCAACAACTCTTTTATGGTTGTATGTTTTGGTCTGTTGTATCTGCTCCAAAGATCTTCAACTTTTATCCTCATAGACAGAGCTCCCCAAGCAAAGTCTGATGCATCTGTTGTTACAGACTGTGCCGGAGCTGGAAGGGAAAATGGGAGACCTGGATTCAAATGAAATTGGTCTCACCACCGAACAATCTCCCTTCTCACAAACCCCAAAACTGGAAATCTGGAATGTTAGGGGATGATGATGTTGGGATCATACAGATTTTGGGTACCATTTTATTTGATTTACTTATTTATTTTACATTTGTTGACCGGAGGAGTCCAACTGGATATAGGTCCATTTTCAGTGGAGGCCCAGGGAGAAAAGCTCCAGAGCAGTTTAATTGTTAACACGTAAGATAGCAAGTTTAACAAAAGGCACATTTGTCAACATTCACAGGATACTTTTTTATACACCTTATAGAAGTATGAAACAGCAAGTATAATAAGAAGGCAGAATTGACAACTTACACAAGACAATTTTACGCCCAAGAGAAAATATATGTACAATTGGTTTAAAGATTTTCTCAGACTTGCTACAGAAATCATGACAATGTGGGTGTCATGGAATCCTGAGAAATTCCTGGACAAGAAGTTTGTTCTGAGTGGAAAAACTCAGGAATAGATGTAGATTCAGTGGAAGAAAAGCTTTTTGAACTGAGGTGTTAAGGGGACACCCCGTGAAAACAAACTTGTGAGAAGAAATAAAACAATAAGGCTTTTGGATCATCTCCTGGAACACCAGTCTATGTGGGAATTCTCTCACCCCTGAGAGATTAACACTTCTGAAAAAAAAAGACCCTGAAATATAAGCAAGTCATCTAAATAAGAAAAAAAAATGAATACCCCTGCAGTCTGCATCAGGCTATCACTGGAGCTAGACACTTTGTACATACCCTTAGAGCAATGAATAGTCTGAAGTGTAGTGCATATAACTAAAAGTCTGATCCAAACTCAGAAAACCTTAACACCCGTGTGAAATAAGGGTTTATAAGCCAACTAGATTTTATATCGAAGGTCACTAGAAAACTTAAATGAGGGATGAGAGATAAGTTTTAAAGAGAACATTTAGAACTTGGGCATGATCCAGAAATGGTCTCTTTAAATCTTCTTTCTTTGGCATCAGAGAAATGTTGACTATCTGTTGTCAATCAGAGAAATGGAGGTTCAGATTCTTGGAATGGATTAAAGGTCTGCCGGGGAAGGATTCTGTAGATAGTCACTCAGACTTGTTAGACTGTCCTTTATTCTGGGGATACTTCATTTCCTCTTAGCACCTCTCTGCCACTGTTTTTTGGAAGTCTGCTTCCTAGCAGCTTGCTGTGGCGGCTTATCTCTGTTCTTTGTAAAAGGCTGCAGAGGTACCATTAAACCCCATGACAAACTCAGAGAAAGAAGGCTGAGAAATCCTCAAAAAATTGTTTGCCTCTCTCATTTACATTTCTCAATACAGTCTGCAGCAAATGGCCCAAATACTACCCCCTCTCTTAAGGGAGAATTACAATTTTCAGTTTTAGCATCCTTGGGAAGGTACTGAGTGCACAACAAAGCAAACCTCATCATAACGGTTCCACTAGCAGAGGCCCCAGAAGGGGCATTAGCTGAATCATATGTACAATTCAAAGAGTGGGTGGTCACTTGAGATGCAAAAACGATAAGGATTACACAATGCTGCTCTTCCTCAGATGAGAGAAAAGATGTTATAATGTTCTTTATGTTCTCAAAATAAGCAAGGATAAACTTTAACAAATGAGCTCAACAACTAAGGATTCTAAAAAAAAGTGTTAATACACTTTTATCCCAAATCTCTCAAATGCTTTCCCATCCTTGTCAGAAGAGCAGGGAATGGCATTAACCAGATGTTTAGCAGTACCTGGGTTCTACCACAGGAATCACTTCAAAGTCTGAACTGGGGTTACAATATAAAACTTATAAGACTAAGAAACTTGGCTCAATCTACCTGCATTTTTAGGAGACAGCAGGCTGGCTTGTCTGGCAGGTTATAGGCTGCAACAAATATATCCTCCGGTGCTGAAAGGACAGGATGAAAATACAGTTTTGTACACTTACCATAAATGTAGATGTTCAAGTGTATTCACTGTTGCAGTCCTGACTTGTGGGATTTCCTGCAGTGAAAGCCCTTGGCCGGCCTGACTACCAGAGAAAACTCTTTTCCCTCTCCCAGGCTGGCGGATGCCCTGACCGATGTCAGTATGCTCGGGTATAAAGGAAGCCAGCCTGCATCAAGACAGGAGTACTTTCTTGTCCTCTACCAGGAGGCACTCTAAGTGAACGAGGGAACTAAGGAAGATGACCCTAACAGCAGGGTAGCCAAGGGCGGTGATCCTTGGCTGGATAGGTTGGTTATTAGTAGGCTACCTAGTAGGCTAAGGGGGCAGGAGGGAGGGAGGGAAAGAATACTGCAACAGTGAATACACTCGAACATCTACATTTATGGTAAGCGTACACAGCTGTACTATGTTCTTTGTGTTCCACTGTTGCAGTCCTGACTTGTGGGAAGATTCCCAAAGCTGAATTGAGGGAGGAAGGAGATTATGGAGAGAGACGATGCCCTACAGGATGGCAGTTGCAAATCCTGCTCTAGACTTAGAATAGACTGCCAAGTGGTAGAGCTTTGTGAAAGTATGTACAGGTGACTAGGTGGCAGCTTTCAAGATCTCCTTTGTAGGACCCCCTTCAGAAAAGCTGCAGAGGTACCTGTGGCCCTAGTGGAGTGTGACCTAATCATTTCAGGGGCCTTTTTGCTATGATGACTGTAACAGTAAGAAATGCAGCGGGAGATCCATTTAGAGATAGTTTGTTTAGAAGCTGGCTTCCTCTCAGAACTAGGGGCAAAGGTAATAAACAGCTGGTCATATTTTCTCAAGGCTTTTGTTCTGTCCAGATAAAATCGGAGCTGCCTGTGCAAATCCAAGGAATGAAGTACTCTTTCCCCTTTGTTCTGAAGGTTGGGGAAGAATGTAGGCAGACGAATGGCTTGGTTTAGAAAAGTATCAGTGACCACCCTGGGCATGAAAGAAGGATTGGTTCTGATGGAAACCCGTCTTGGTGAAAAGATGATAAATGGTTCCACTGTCATGAGAGCCTGTAACTCCGATGCCATCCTGGGCAAGGTGATGGAAAACAGCCCTGCTGCTGGGTAAGTAAGAAATTTGAGACGTGCATTAGCTGGAGGTTTGAAAGGGGGCAAAGTCAGTTTCCTAGGACAAAATTGAGGTCCCATGGAGGAGTGCATTTCCTCCTGGGGGGGGGGGGTCTAATGTGAATGACTCCCCTAAGAAACTGTCTTAACAGGGAATGGGAAAAAAGACTGGAGGAAGAGTAGGAATGTGGGCTGAAATGGCAGATGCATGAATTTAATGCAGGAATAGCAGAGGCCTTTATCCACCAGACAGGCCAGGTATTCTAGGATGGTAGCAATGTGTGCTAAATTGGAATTGAGATGGTGCTTCTGGTACCAAACAGATAATTTTTCTATTTGTCTGTGCATAACTTTCTAGTGCTAGGTCTTCCAGACCAGTGGTTCTCAACATTTGTGTGGCCGGGGACAGGTAAAGTCTTTTTCTTTATAAGACGAGAGCCCGGTCCCAACAAATTTACTCATAAATACCTTTCCAAAGCAGGAGGATGTCAAATTGTCAGCAAAATACTATCACATACACACGCCAAATATTTATATATGCAAAGTATCTAATTTAATAAAGATAAACGTATGAATCTCTCAATTCTAAACAATAGTTCCAACAGTAACCAACATCCAAATGTAAAAATGCAGCACTAACAGTTAATTCTACATTAAAGAGATCTGTAACTAATGAAAAGGTTGCTGCTAGCAAACAACTTTATATTTCATTGTTTCATGTACAAATAAAAGGCCTGTTGACCTTGAAAAGAATAAACAAACTGTTACATTAAAAAATTATAAGCTAGCAATAGGGAATGGATGGCAAACTGATAACAGGCTCATAGTTACTAGGTATCTCCACCAAAGGAGGACATTCTCAGGACTGCATCATCCACTGCCTTCGTACAACACAGTACAGTATCAGCAATCCATCTACATACTGTAGGAGTACAACCCACAGTCTTCTGCATCAAAAGCAAGTATACTACCTGCTGGGTTACTAACACTACAGACTTGGCATAAGCAGCACTAAACTTATCTTCCCCTGAAGCTCTCAGCTCCTTGGAAAATCCACTTAACACTCAACTATATCTCTCAACTTTGCAGCACAAAGAAATATGGAAAAAGCCAAAACTGATTGGGGGGGGGGGGGGGGGCAAAGGCCCAAAACCAAGGGCAAAATGGTTATCATTTACTGACTTCAGTTCTCACTAATTTGCCAGAAAACCACAAATTTTAAGAGGAACAGACCAGAAGTATGAGACAAACATTCTGTGAACATTTGGACAATTGAGCTCTATGGACTGAACTCCTTGAAGCACATGTGGTGGTATGGGTAGGGAATTTAGGCTGTTGCTCCTTGTACAGGGTTTGAGCTGAGTAAACCTATCCACCAGCTACACTAGGGGCGTGTTACAGACAGACACACACACACAGACACACACAGGCACACACACAGGCACACACACACAGGCACACACACAGGCAGACACACACACACACACAGGCAGACACACACACACACACAGGCAGACACACACACACACACACACACACACACACACACACACACACACACACACACACACACACACACACACACACACACACAGTCTCTCGCTTTGATACTGTCCAGTGTTTCTCAACCTCTCGTGGCCTGGTATAATTGATGGCAGGGCCCAGTGGTTGAGAATAACAAGTTATGTACTCACCATAACGTTCAATGTATGTAGTCCATCTCGCCTCACATTCGTATCCGTGGGTTCGGAGCCGAAAGTCAGCTCCGACTCGGCCAAAACTTTTCTAGCTCGAAGTCTTTCTACTGGCTGGGCTAAGATGGTATCCCATGCTGCACTGCTCTCTATCCCCAGATCTAGTTTGCTGCGAATATCAGCACTCATTCTCCATGCATAACACCAAAGGAAAGGAAGAACAAACCAAGAATGAAGGGAGCTCTGAAACCAGACCTAACCTCCAGAACCTCCAGGAAGGGGGAAGGAGGGGGGGGGGGTAAGTAAGAATGTGAGGTGAGATGGACTACATATATCGAATGTTATGGTGAGTACATAACTTCATGTTATGTAGTCCAATCTCGCCTACATTCTTACCCGTGGGACAGCGTCCCCAGCACCTAAATCCTGGGAGACTCAGTGGAAAATACTCCTGAGCACTGTGGAACCAAAGGAAGACCTGCCCCTAGATACCTCATCCAACTTGTAATGAGCAACAAAGGTGTGAGGAGATGCCCAAGTAGCCGCAGCACAAATATCATCCATAGACAATCTGGCCTGAAAAGCTGTAGATGTAGATACAGACCGAGTAGAGTGAGCCTTCCCCGAGAAAGGCAAATCCTTAACCCCTGAGGAATAACTGAAAGAAATACAACTGGAAATCCAGCTGGACAGTGTGACTTTGGAGACAGGACACTCAATTATGTTTTCCGAGAAGGAAACAAACAACTGATCAGATTTTCTGAGGTCTTTCGTTCTGTGTAAATAAAAAATGTAATTGTCTGTGAACATCCAACTGATGAAATTTGAATTCTGCCTTGTCTGAAAACTGGGGAAATAACACTGGCAATTCAACAGACTGGTTAAGGTTACTGACTGATGCCACTTTGGGAAGAAAGGAGGGGTTTGGTCTGAGAGAAACCCTGTCCTTATGTAAAATCAAATTAGGGGGTTTGATTGATAAAGCTTGAAGCTCGGACACTTGGCTACTAAAAAGACAGTCTTCCAAGTTAAGAATTTTAAATCGCAAGTGGCTGCAGGCTCAAAAGGGGGGTGAAGTAAGACCCTGAAGAACAAAATTTAAGTCCCAAGGCATGACAGGTTCTGATACCGGAGGACGAAGTAACAATGTGCCCTTCAGGAAAGCCTTACAGAGTCTATGTGCCATCAGGCTAGGCTCATCTGCAACATGAAAGGTAGAAATCGCCGCCAATTGGACTTTAATGGTTGCGGCCACTGAACCCTGGTTAAAGAGCATAGACAAGAACTCCAATACAGATGAAATTGGAGCTGTGTAAGGGTCAATCTTTTTGGCATGTGCCCAGATCGAAAACCTTTTCCATTTGCTGTAATAAATCTTCCTGGTCGAGGGCTTATGAGTGGAAGATAATATATGAACCATCTCCGGCAAAAAATGATGAAGCCTAACTAATGATGGAAGTGGAGTAGCCAGGCAGTCAACCGGAGGGTCCGAAGGGAGGGATGGAGCTGCCCTGACGTGTGTCAGTAAGTCTGGTTGTGGGTCCAGAATCCAAGGAGCGTACATGAGATAGGGATGGAGAAAGGGGAACCAAATTTGATGAGGCCAGTGTGGGGCAATCAGAATCATTCTACTTCCCAATGACTGCGCTTTTCTGAATAACCTTTGACAGCAAGGGGACCGGAGGGAAGGCATATAGTAGACCAGAGGGCCAATCGTGGACTAGAGCATCCCTGGGTGACTCCCCCTGAGGGGAGGGGATCAACGTGAAGTAGCTGCTGCATTTGGCATTGAGGGGGCTGGCAAAAAGGTCGCAGCAAGGCTGACCCCACCTGCGGAAGATCTGTTCCACAACTTGACAGTTCAGGGACCACTCGTAAGGCATCAGAATAGCTCTGCGTAGCCTGTCTGCAATCCCACTGGACTTCTCCGGAATGTGCGTTGCCACCAGAAAACGTTGGGACGGCACTGCCCACTGCCACACTCACATGGCCTCTCTACAAAGGATTTGAAGAAAGTTAGTATTAAAGTGGGTAACAGCCTCATCAAGTTCAAGATGGGTTAGTGGTAACCAGTCACATGCTTGTAATTCGTTTTGGAAGCTGTCTGGATTAAAGATTTTTTTTAAGCAGGAGGTTTTGAGATTATGAGTAGTTGGAATATGGACTTTTTGTCTAATAATGTAGGTAAGCATATGGTCGCTGATATCATCGGGAAGCGTTCCTGGAATATAAGTTTCAGGGTGGCTATTAATAAGGATCCAGTCCAGAGTAGTTTCCTTACTGCTAGGTTTGTGGATTCTAGTAGGAGTTGTTACTAACTGTGAGAATCCAAAGAGGTTTATGTGGTTAGTAAGGTTAGGTGGACCAGTCAATGTTAAAGTCACCCAGTACAATGGTCTCCTGGGGTAGTTGGGTAGAGTGGTAACTAAGTAGGTTTTCAAGAGTATTGGTATTATTACCTGGGGGGAGATTCATGCAAATTAGATAGATAGATTTGGAGTTACTGATTTGGAGTTTGGTAGTTAGGATTTCGGATTTGGTGTCTAATGACGGAAGCACATTAAAAGGGGAAATCTGGAGGTTAGATTTATAGAGAATGGCTATACCTCCACCTTTTTTGATTTTACGGCCACATCTAAGGATGTTATAGCCAGGAGGGCTAATTTCCTGGTCTAGAGTAGATGGTTTTAGCCAAGTTTCTGTAAGACATTGAATGTCAAATGAGTGCACATCAAGGAGTGCATGCAGGTGGGAAATTTTATTGTTAATACTTCTAATGTTGAGGTGAGTTATCAAGAGGGAGTTAGATGGTTTAGTTAATGTAGAAACCATAGGCACTGTTAAATTGTCAAGGTTATTGGTATAGTCAGTATTGGGGCCAGGGTTTGGATGAATATCACCGTCTAGGAGGGGGTGTTGCTGGGGGTATTGTAGAGATTTAAGGAGTTTACAGAGGTTATTAAAAGTATGTGGGTTGCTCTGTGAAATTTCGGTAGTATATAGTTGGAGGTACAGGTTATGTTACTGTGGTTAAGGGAGTAGACGAAAGAAGATGGTAAAGTTTGTTGGATGTAATGGTTTTGTTCAGGTAGAGAAAGATATTCAAAGGAGGTGAGTGAGTAAGGTATGGTAAGACAGGCTATTGTGGTAGTTAAGAGTAGTATGTTTGTGAAAATAGTTTTATTTGTTGGGGCCATAGTAATAAATAGATTTAAGTAGGGAGTAGTTTGTGTTAGTAGGTGATGTAGAAAGTAGGAGAGAGTGTTTCAAGAGACTGAGCAGGGTTTAAAATATGAAGGTAAGAAATTAGTGGAGGTTTGGAAAGAGGTAGAATTGGGAAGTAGTTAGTGTAGTGGATGGTTAGAAAGGAGAGGGAGTAGTTCAAAAGAGAGTTAATTAGTACTAATTAGGAGAGACAGAGATAGGGGAGTGGCCTGGTGATGATGAGGTATGTGATAGGATGAGAAAAGGGGGGGTGGTCAGTGAAGTATAAGTGTATGATCACTGGGGGTGGGTGAGAATCGGGGGTAGGGAAGGGAGTGGAGTGAGCCCGCAGGGCGAACGGAGCGGGTAGAAACAGGCAATGGAGCAGCTAGAGGAGAAACAATCATCAGAGCTGATTACTGAAGGTTAAGTTAAGTAAGTCTAAAGTGGGAAGGAGCAGAGAAGTAAGGAGTCTATTAGAAAAACAGGAGAGTGTAGCAAGTTAGAATAAAGGGTAAAGTGTGAAGTTTCAGAGTAGTTCAAGATCTTAGAAGTATAGAGTAATAAAAGCAGAATAACAGATGGATTAAGCAGGATGGTAGTATGCTTTACAGGCAGGACATAGATAACATACTTTCTTGTTTCCTTGAGAGAGGGAGTAGAGGCTGAGAGATGAAACCACGGTTTATTTGTTGGATGGGTCCTTTGTCACCAGGTAGATAGGTTCTCAGAAATTATAGACTGGAACAGCACAATGAAGAGCAGTGTACTTGTGGGAGAGAGAGAGAGAGAGAGAGAGACAACAGTGGTGGTGAGTAGCAAGAAGCTAGCATAAAGTATGATAGTTAAGACAATAATTATAAAAAACAGTTAGCAACTGTACATTCACTTAGTAATAATAGAAGCTACCAGTATCATAAGTAGGCTTGCAATTCTGTGATATTAATTATCTAGCAGGTCATATTCTGTAGGCTCAATAGGACAACATATTACTCATTAGCTTAAAGAAATAAACAGACATAAATGCATGTGAAAAACAGTACAGCCATAAATCAGGAACAATGCAAAGAGAAATATCAGGATTTCTATATATAATCATCTGGTGAGAGTTAGGGCTGGTAGCAGGCAGGCTCATAGTCTACACTAAGCTTTGGACAAAGGAGGCAGCACATTATTACAGCATATGGTGCCCTATTTAAAAATTCTATAGAAATTTGCAGAGACTAACAGGGACAGATATTCAAGCGATTTTACCCTCTAAATAACTCCCCTTAATGTAGTCTTAGCATTCCACAGTTACCATTTGCTCACTACGTTAGTATGCCAGTCATAATGGTAGAGGAGTTATCTTTTGAGATTAGCAGAGCACTCACTGGATGTTACTAGTTATTAAAAAGCTATCTGAGGAATCTACTCCATGAGACCTTTAATTGTTACAGAAAAATGTAGAGATAATTAACTTTATGGCTGATAGCATGAGGGCTATTGAGAAATGCTAAAACAATGGCTTCTAGACTAAGTAGGGGAAGGAACTGTTTTGATTAACCCCCATGAGGGAGAGAAGTAGCTGTTGTAAGCTAGAAACTAGTTCCCAAAAGGCAATACAAACAGCACAGGGATCAACAAGTGAGCATAGGCTCTCACTTGCTAGCTTCCACGTGTTAGCATGATGCTAAAAGGCCGTTCCCAGCCTTTCTAATTATGTCTTTATGTATGCATTTATTAAGATTTCTATTTAAAAATGAAACTAAGTAAAAGTAGATATGGTTACCAATCTTCCTGATGGCCGTAGAATAGCTTCCACGTGGTTAGCGTGATGTTAAAAAGGCTATTCCCGGCCTTTTTAATTATGTATTTATGTATGTATTTATTAAGATTTCTATTTTACAAATAGAACTAAGTAAAAGTTGATATGGTTCCCAATCTTCCTGATGGCCGTAGCACAAGCAGCAGTAACATCAACTGTAGCGTTTCATCATGCACATAGAAACTTCCACGTGGGCCTCGAGCTGCTAATGGCCATACAGTTTTATTTAGGAAATAAAAACTGGAAACTAGCCCCTAACTTACGAAGTAGCCATGTAGAGGCTAAAAATCTGGTACACTAGCTGCACAGACAGCAGCTGATTTATCAGCCGACAAGAAATTAGCTCACAATATACAGAATAGCCGATAGAGGCTAAAAACTAGTGCCCAAGCAAGACATACATCAGCCATATAACTTGCAAGGTGAATTAGCTCCCAACTTGCAATACAGCCGGTACAGGCTAAAAAAAAATAGTACTCAAAATAGACCTACAGCACCCGACTTGCAATCCAGCCATTACAGGCTACAAAATATAACTAAAAAAGAAGACTTCCCCACGCTGAAGCGCCGAGAGGTGTCCCAAAGCCTCTCCCTCGGGTCCGACCGAAGAATCCTGAGTCCTGAACCCCATGGACAGCGCCGACGGGGTCGGGAGCTAACGTCGGCACCGATAAGCCAGAAGGGGCTGTTGAAACTGACCTAGGGACATCACGCGGAGCCGAGCACTCTGGCTCCGAAAGCTGAGGTGTGCTCGGAGGAGGAAGTATCGAAGCAGGTTGAGGGACCGGCTCCGGAGCCGATGGAGTCGGAGCCTAAAACAATTTTGCCAGAACCGGTGACTGAAGGAGTCTCTGCACCACTCTATCGACATCCACATCTGATAAGGCCCTGGAGGATTTAGAGGATAGAGAAGGAGATCGAGACCTCCTCTCCGAAGGTGACCTGCGAGGAGGGGATACTGGCTTAATACTAGGCGATCGACTCCGAACAGGTTCCAACAAAATTGGAGCCGAAGCAGGTTCCATAACAACTGAGACTTCCTGCGGCCCCGAGGACAATGGAGCAGAGGATGTCGAAGCAGACTTTGCTATTTTCTCCGGTGGCTCCGAGGAGACTGAAGGAGCTGGAGATCTCTTTTTTGATTTAGAAGATTTAGTCTTACAGCTGGAAGCACTCTCCAGACCCTCCTTGAAGGAAGGTTTTAGAAGTCCCTTCAAAATTAATTTATTCTTCCTTTCCTGAAGAACCCGCGGACTAAAAGCATGACAGAAGCTACAGAACTCCTGGAGATGAATCGCTCCCACACAATATACACAGACGGAGTGTCCATCGGTAATGGACATTTTGTAACTGCACCTAGAGCACTTCTTGAAGCCCGAGGGCTTGTGCTCCTTAGTATCCTTGGACATAGTTAACCAACACTAATGAAGCACCAAGATAAACAAATACTGAATAAAGGACCAACAGTCAAACAGTCACAATGGCGGGAAAAAACTACAACACACAACTACCACAAGATCTCTAATTTAAACGATCCTTAGACACAAACACAAGGGAGAAAGGGCTAATACCTTTAATTTAAACGGTACTTAGACCCGTAAACTCAAAAACACAAGAAGCAAGGGAACAGACTAGGTACTCTAACTGAAAATGGGCCTAGCCCGTTGGAAAACAGCTAGTGCGATACCACAGAAAAAAAACGATCCAAAATACATTTTTTTCCAGACAAGACAATAACCCACAACAGCTATTAAAATAGCTTTTTGTTTGCAAAAAATTTCTCTGACAAGGAAGAAAAAGGGTACTTAGCCACAGCCAAGAGCGGGACCACGTCCGAGTTACACGAGTGGCAAACGAGATCTGGGGATAGAGAGCAGTGCAGCATGGGATACCATCTTAGCTCAGCCAATAGAAAGACTTCGAGCTAGAAAAGTTTTGGCAGAGTTGGAGCCGACATTCGGCTCCGAACCCACGGGTAAGAATGTAGGCGAGATTGGACTACATAACATACACTGTTTTAGACTAAGAATGTCCTGCACCTGCTTACTTAGGGTAATGTTGAAGATGCAGAATTATCCAAGTTGAAAGGCTGAGTGTCTGAAGGTTGGGATGCACAATCCTTACCTTGTTTTGTTGAGAAGGTCTGCCCTCTGAGGTAACAGCCATGGGCTCTGATTGATGAAATGGAGAAGGAGAGGATACCAGTGCTCTCTGGGACACTCTGGTGCTATCAGTACTACCCTTAGACCCTCTTCCCTTACCTTCAGAAGTACTCAAAGTAGAAGTGGTAAGGGGGAGAATGCATAAATGAAGAGGTGAGTCCACAGGAAGGAGAAAGCATCTGTTTTGCAGGCAGATTTCTGCTTGATCCTAGCACAGAATTTTTTTCAGATGAGCAAAGTCCTTGTTGTCAAAGAGGTCTACCTGTGGGAATCCCCATCCCAGAGTTATACTGAGAAAAAATTCCCGATACAGATGACATTCATGGAGGTCCATCAGGTTTCTGCTGAGGTGATCTGCTACAGCATTTTGAACTCCAGGAAGGTACTGTGCCATGAGGTGCAAGCCCAGAGAGTGAAGAGTTTCCCAGACTTGCATCACTAGGCAGCAAGGAGGGATAAGAGTGTGTGCCTCCCTGCCTGTTTATGTGCCACATGACTGTGGTAGTGTCTGTTTTTACTAATTTCTTTGAAGGGTATCAGGCCTTTTTGCATTGCCATAAGTTCTTTTCAACTGATGTGTCTGTCCTTGAACTAAACCTCACACTTCCCTTGTGATTAGAGGTGTTGAAAGTGAGCCCACCAGGCCGTCTCTGAGGCATCCGTGGTGAAGGTTTGGCCCTGTGGAGTGAAACTGAAGAGAAGACCCTGATTTGGGGTACAAGCTTGTATCCACCATGCAAACTCCTGTTATGGACAAGGGATCAGTTGTACCTTGGTCTCTAGGGACAGACAGCTCTGGCACCATATATTTTTGAGGTACCACTGAAGCTTCCTCATGTGCAGCCTTGCCAGGGGCACCATGAAGATACATGAAACCATATATCCCAGTGCTTGGAGAAACTCTCTGGCTGAGATGCAATTTGTCTGCTGGATTTTTTGAAGTAGTTTGTCAGATAGCAAACTTTGTCTGGAGGGAAGAAGGCCTATTGAAATGAAGATTCCAGGAGTGTCCCCGTAAAAATTATACTTTTGGCTGGGGCAGTGTTGGATTTCTGGAGATTTATTGTGAACCCCAGGAAGGACAGGGTGTCTTAGGTGAATTTCAGGTCCTTGAGGAGTTTTGACAGGTTTGTGGCTTGTATCAGGCAGTTGTCCAGGCAGGGGTATATTTGGACTCCCTGGTCCTGCAAAAAGCAATTGCAGGTGCTAGACACTTTGCGAAAACCCTTGGAGCAGTAGAGGAGCCAAAAGGGCAGAGATGAAAACTGATAGTAATTGGAGACTGCCCTGAAATGAAGACCGCTTCTGTGAGAGATCTGTGAATTGGAATGTGCAGATAGGTATCTTTTAGGTCTACTCAGACCATGAAAGCATGAGGGGTAATCAGTGGTAATAGTTTTTGAGAGTCAACATTTTGAACTCTGGAACCAGTAGAAACTGGTTGAGGTTGGACAGGTCCAAGACTGGGTGCCAAGAGCCTTCCTTCCTGAGAACCAGAGATAGCCTGGAGTAGAAACCTCCTTTTTGATCTTTTGGAACGGATTCCACTGCTCCCTGAGAGCATAAGATCTGAATCTGGGCCAGGCACTCTGACATTCGATATTGTGGAACATCTGGACAGTCTGAGTATTTAAAGGCTCTTTGACAGTGAGTTTGTAACAATCTGAAATGAATGTCTAGAGCCCACTTGTTTGAAGTAATATGAGTCCAGCTTTGTTTGAAGAGTGACAGCCTTCCTCATAGTTTTGGGTAGGGTGGATGAGTCATAGTTGCTCTCTAGCAGGGGCTTGGGACCTACAACTCCCTTGCTTAGGGTTCTCTGAAGTCCACTGCCTGCTTCTTTGCAGCTGTTGCCACTGCCTATGGTCCTTTCCCACTGCGATTTCCTCTGTCTACCTCTAGACTGGGAGGGGAAATGACCAGTGTTTAAAACCTAAGAGGCTGTACTTGGAGGAAGTCCTTCACTGTTTGCACAGACTTTGCTTTGTCCTCCAGTGTTTTGAGAACTTCCTCCGCCTTAGGGCCAAAGAGAAAAAGTCTTTGTCAAAGGGGGCATCCAATAGATTTGATTTTTACATGGCATGGAAGAAACTGTTCCCTAAGCCATGTATGCCTTCTAATTACTGAGCCCATGGCAGCTGCTCTGCAAGAAGCCTCCATGGCATCATAACCACAGTGTAATGAATGTTTAGCTACCTGAGCACTGGAATTACAGAGATCTAGGAGCTCTTTGGAAAGGTTTTTATCTTCTAGTGAGGTGACCTTCTGTTTGAGCTATCTAAAATGATTTGTTGATATGTGATCATATGAAATGACAGTTGAGTGCCCTCATAGTAAGGGTGGCAGACATATGCATCTTTTCCCAAAACCTATCAAGGGCTCTACTCTCTTTATCTGTAGGTAAAAGGTTCCCGGATGAACTGAATCTAGCCCCTTTGGGCTCTGGGATGACCACCTCAGGATCGGCAGCATTTTTTTAAAAAGGTATTTGTGGAAGTCTTGTATCCTATAAAACCTGTGTGGCTTACGTGGGGCATAGGGAGGGAATCAGGATTCAAGGAGGAATCCTGGAAAACATCTTCCACTACCTTTAAAATGGGTGGAATAACCCGTGGTTTGTGTTGAGGTAAATCCAGGAACTCTCTAACTCTCTTCTTGGACTGGGGATAATCCTATGCCTTCCACTGAAAATGCTGTCTCAGAGCATGGAGAGTTTCTCCAAAGGTGAAATCCTCGGGGGGGGGGGGGGCAGAGGGTGGCTTCCTCCTCCTCTGAATCAGACTAATCATAAGATGTATAGTGGGGCCCCTCATCAGATCCAGACTCCTCTAGGTCTAAATCTTCCTCTGACTGAAAAGGATATGGGAAAACAGAAGGACCATCCTTTTTCCTCTTCCCTGGTGGGGCATGCCCTGTGGCCTGTCTTGACCTAACAGAAATCAAGTCCTCAGCCAGTTTTATCAAATCCTGCTGGGATCCCTGTAAAAGGGAGCCAGTAGGCCTAGGCAAAGACCCTGCCGCAGTACCTTTCTTTGGGGTGGTTTTGGTCTAAGAGTGTCCAACGATCTGGTGTCTCTCTCGAAACAGTGGTGAGAAAGCACCAGCGTAGGCTGAGGCCTTGTTTGGGCATCACCGGTACTAAAATACTCCTCGGAAGTAGAGGCCTGCTGAGCAGCCCCGGACCCAACTGACGAGCCATATGCAAGGGCTTGCGAGGAAGTAGATGGGAGTGATGGCATGTCAGACTCTGAATGGGATCTCAACAGAGTTCTGCGTCACAGTTACAGACACCAAAGGGGACTGCAAAAGCACCTCACCTTCAACAATCACAAGCCTAGAGGGAGAGGAAGATGACAAAAGGTTATTGAAAACCTAAGCTTTTGTTTCTTTTCATGATCTTTCTTACACTTAGGTTGCTCCAATTTGGGACGACTGGTGGACACCATCAGACGCCAGTGAAAAGATTCTTGACTAAAGACTCTTGCTAAAAACTCAGCCCTACGCCTAATAGTCCTAGTGTTAAAATGAGCACAAAAATGGCAACTAGAGACGTCAATAGTCTGGGCCTAAACAATTAACACAACGGGAGTGAAAGTCTGTGTGGGATTTGTTTACCACAACGGAGACAATTATTTACTTGATATTCCAGTTGCAGCAAATTATAATTTTTCTCCAGAGACAGTGGAATGCCATTATGTTCCCACTGAAACAAATGATTCATTCTGGAAACAGTTTCTGAAAGAGTGAATCATTCAAAGGGACTGACAGAAACCATAACGTCCTCAGAATTACCCTTGCCTGCCAAAGTCACTTCAGCAGCCACAAAAGACATACATGTCTAAGCCCTGGTCCACGGTGGCTGTAGGGACTACACCAGAGGAAGCCACGGAAAAAAGAGGTGAATGCTCTGAGGAACCAGAAATGGCCACAGCAGAATCACCCATCTGTGGCTGATGCATTTAGTAGCCTGCTGTAGTGGCAAAGGCTGTTCACTAATTTTCTTCTTTTTGTGACTGGAAGAAGGAAGAACCAAGGAACTGGTATACTGTTCCAAAGTACAGTTGAAATAAATGCCCGATTCCCAAGGAAGCCTGGCAATAGTAAAACAGATAAAAATACAAGCACTCTAAATACTTATCCCAGCCCTAAACATAAAATAAACTATTTTTTTTGTAAATGTTTTAAACTAGTTTTAATAATTTGTTTTCCATAAAATTAAAAAGTAGCACTCCTGTTTAGAATTTACTAAATTACATGGCAGTCTACAAAAACTTTCCGTTAGGTTAAAACAATTAGCTTTACAGAAAAAGTAAATTTTCAGTCATAACATTAAAAAGTGCAATTTTGTACTCCAAAAGGAACTTATCTTCCCAGCAACAGAAAGAAATAGCAGACTGTCGATCCTCAAGGTATGTTGTTTGTTGGCAGGAAAGCTCTTTAGGGCTTAGCACCCAAACTATTCTTTCTTCAGCTCAGTTTGAGCTGGCAGTAGGAGTATGAGGAAGGCGCTCTTGAAGCTTTGACAGCTGGCCGGCTGTTGTATCCTTAGCAGAATATAGCCCATATAAATAGAAGTTATGTTCTTACCATAACGTTCCATGTTAGTTGTCTTCTTCTCGCCTTCTTCTTGCTGGATGGGTTCGGAGCCGACCTCGGCTCCGACTCGCCACTCTAAAGCTCGAGAGTTGGTTCCACCGGCTCGAGGCTCCCCTTATATCCCACAATGCTAGGCGAGAGTTACCTCAGATCTCGTTTGTAAGCTAACCCCAGCTTATGATAGTAACAGTATAAAACAGAATAACTATAACAGAGTCCACCTCTAACAACAGGGAGAAGAAGGGTGACCTACATCCTGAAACAAGAAATATGCATAATAGCATATAGCTAAGAAAGAGGTGGTAGAAAGAGAGGTCACGATCACAACTCCTCTAGGTCTGTCCAGGCCAGGGGAAGGAGGGTGGGGCATAAGAAGAAGGCGAGAAGAAGACAACTAACATGGAACGCGTTATGGTAAGAACATAACTTCTATATGTTAAGTTGTCTATCTCGCCTTCATTCTTGCTGGATGGGACCGTCCTAGCACCTTGTCCCGGGTGGCCTAACGGAACAGACTCCTGAGAACAGTGGAACCAAAATTAGCTCTATGCCTAGAAGCTAAATCCAACTTATAATGGGAAATAAAAGTGTGAGGAGTAGCCCAAGTAGCCGCTGCACAAATGGTGTCAATAGGCAGTCTGTCTTGGAAGGCTAGAGAAGTAGCCAAAGCTCTGGTGGAATGGGCTTTAGGCTTATTAGGCAGTTTTTTGTGTCTAATCTCATAAACAAGGGTAATCAGAGATGTTAGCCATCTGGATAAAGATACCTTTGAAACTGGGAGTCCCTTTCTGCTTTCCGCATAGGAGACAAACAGCTGATCAGATTTTCTGAATTGTTTCGTCCTGTCCAAGTAGTACCTCAATTGACGATGAACATCCAGACAGTGTAATTTTTGTTCAGACCTATTTGAATACTCCGGGAAAAAGACAGGGAGGTCAATGCATTGGTTTAGATTTGATGTTGAAACCACCTTAGGCAAAAGGACGGGTTAGTTCGTAAGGAAACTCTGTCCTTATGGAACACAAGGTAAGGAGAACGACAACTGAGTGCTTGAAGTTCTGAAATTCTTCTAGCTGATGTGATAGCCACCAGAAAGAGAGTTTTCCATGACAATAACTTTAAGGAACATGAAGCTGCAGGTTCGAAAGGGGAAAGAATCAAAGAAGCAAGAACTAAATTTAGGTCCCAAGGAGAAGGAGGATTTCTTACAGGAGGTCTGAGAAGAAAAACTCCTTTCAAAAAGGCTTTGCAGAGTTTGTGGGACATTAGGGCGGATTCAGAAATACCCACATGGAAATTAGAAATAGCTGCCAATTGAACCTTAAGAGTAGATGGAGATGAACCTGCATGGAAGAGTTCAGCGAGAAAATCGAGGACTAGTTGGATGGAAGCGGTGAAAGGATCTATGTCCTTTCCTTGTGCCCAATATGAAAAACGTTTCCACTTACTCAAATAAATCTTTCGAGTGGAAGATTTATGGGAAGCTATCAAAATATCTCTAACAGAGTGAGATAATTGAGGAAGCCTGGCTACGGTTGGAAGTGGAGGAACCAAGCAGTGAGGTTCAGAGAGGGGAGGGAGCGATGAAACTGACCCGACTGATGGATCAAAAGATCTGGAACTAGGTCCAGATTCCACGGTCGCTCCAAAAGAAATCGATGTAGAAAGGGGAACCACACTTGTCGAGGCCAGTAAGGAGCAATGAGGATCAATGAGGCCTTCTGAGCGATAGCTTTCTGTATTACTTGAGAGATCAGTGGGAAAGGAGGAAATGCATACAGAAGTCCCCGGGGCCAAACTTGGACTAGCGTCCCTGCTGGGTTGGCCTGGTAAAGGGAATAGAGTGAAGTACTCTCTGCACTTGCTGTTTTGGGGAGTAGCAAAAAGATCGCAGCAAGGCTGACCCCACTTGAGAAAAATCTCTCTCACTACAGAGTCTTTCAGAGACCACTCGTGAGGCATGAGAATAGCTCTGCTCAACTTGTCCGCAATGTGATTGGACTTCCCAGGGATGTGCGTTGCTATCAGAAAACGCTGAGAAGAAATCGCCCATTGCCACAGTCTGAGTGCTTCTCGACACAGGGGCTATGATCTGGTTCCGCCTTGTTTGTTGATGTACCACACTACAGACATATTGTCTGTCTGGATTGCAATCGTTCCCAAGGGAAGAGAGTCTTGAAGGGCTTGCAATGCTAAAAGCACTGCTCTCATCTCCAGAACATTTATGTGCAAGTGGCATTCGTTTGGTTGCCATGTGCCCTGGACTGTCCTGCCCTGATAATGCCCCCCCCACCCGATCAGGGAGGCATCCGTTGTCAGAGTAGCAACCGGAGGCGGTGGAACAAAAGGTCTCCCCAACAGGAGCTGGGGGGAAGACATCCACCACATGAGATGCTTTTTGCATGCTTGCGTGATCATAATGGTGTGAGACATTGGAAGTTCCTGGTATGACCATTGAGAAAAGAGCATCCACTGAAGGATCCGCATGTGGTATCTGGCCAATGGGAGGAGAGGTATGGCCGCTGCCATGATTCCCAACACCTTTAGAACTAACCTGGCCTTGGCTCTGTTGTTGTTGAGAAGAAGTGACACCAATTTTTGAATGTCTGATATCCTTTGGTTCGTTAGTGTTGCAGACATGTTTACAGTATCTAAATTTGCGCCTATGTAGGTAATAGTACGACAAGGCGACAAAACAGACTTTTCGCAATTTATTGAGATACCTAGTTCTTGACAGACGCGAAAAGTGTAATCTCTGGCCATCAAAAGGAGATGCTTGGTGGGAGCTGTGAGGAGCCAGTCGTCCAAATATGGAAACACCTGGAATCCTTGTCGTCTCAGGTGAGAAGCTACCACTGCCATGCATTTGGTAAACACCGGGGCAGTGGTAAGACCAAAGGGCAGGGCCCTGAATTGAAAATGACTGGTTCCCAGCCTGAAGCGGAGGAATCTTCTGGAGCGCCTGTTCATTTTTATGTGATAGTACGTCCTGAAGGTCTATAGAGCACATCCAGTTTCCTTTTCCCAACAGGGGAAGAATGGATTGCAGCGTGACCATCCGAAATCTTGTTTTCTTGACCGATCTGTTCAAGATACTGAGATCCAAAATTGGTCTCCAGTCCCCTGTTTTCTTTGGAACTAAAAAGAACCTTGAGTAGATTCCGGATCCTAGTTGGTCTGCTGGCACTGGCTGAATAGCTCTTTTGCAAGCAGTTTTGAAATTTCCAAAGCTGCTATATCCCTTTGAGCGGGTGAAACATCTGGAAGGGATTTTTGACTGACTTGGAAAACGAAGAAAGGGAATAGAATAACCTTCGAAATGATGGACTGTACCCATTTGTCTTGTGTCAAGGATAGCCAGGCTTCTGGGTACAGTGACAATCTTCCCCGACTGCCTCCGAAGATGGGCAGTCGGGCAACACCTCAGGGATGCTGAAAGGGCTTATCGGAAGACGTTTCGATTGCCCTGGTTCTGCGGACCCCTCTGCCTCTAGGGCGGCGTCTACCATTGTTGTTCCCCCTCTGCCTCTGGCGGGAACCGACTCTGTCGTCAGGCGAAGTCCCTTGAGATTGTTTACGGAACCACATCTTTCCCCCCTTCTGGCCTTTGGGGTAAGGCCTAGAAGGAGTGGAAAAACGGACTCCGACGGCAGAAAGGGTCTTGCCATCCGTCTCGCACCTCGTCAGGGTTTCTTTCACTTGTGGACCAAAAAGAGATGATCCATCAAAAGGGGAGTTTGTGAAAGACGTCTTGAAAGGTTCCGCAAAATTGCATAGCCGCATCCAGGCATGCCTAAGTAAGGCTACCCCTGTTCCTGCGGCTCTGCTCGCTCCATCGGCCGCATAAGAGAGGAGGCGCATGGAGGAGTTGGAAATAGAATTAAGGATAGCCAGCTGCGTGTTCATTTTTCTTGAAACCCGCAGCTGTAGGGTCCTTAAGCATTTCACTCGCTTCTTTGATCAAGTCCCTTTGAAGACGAGTGAAATGGCACAGGTAATTCAGCGAGCATAGTAAATGTCGCTGAGGAGAACATCCGCTTCCGTACCTATCCATGGACCTAGATTCCTTGTTAGGTGGATGGACAGGCACTGAAGGATCAGCCAGTTCCTTCTTTGTGGCGGCAGCTACCACCATAGCATCCACAGAGACTCCTTTTGATAAAAATTCCTTGTCTGCTGGAGCTGTGATGAATTTGGAGGGTCTCCTGGGAGTGGGGTCCACTGAATCAGGAGCCGTCCATGCCTTCTTAGCAACCACCTGCATGAGGGGGTCAAGGGGGGACACCCAGGAGGTGGAAGGACGAGAGCCAAACGCCTCAAGATACACAGATTCGTCCTCCGAAGGGTTGAGGGCTGGCCAATTTCCCCTCTGTTTAAGGATCTCCAGAATGTCTGCAAATGAGACATCTTCAGAAGGGGAACGGGGAACCCTCAGAATCATCCAGATCTGTGTCGGACGTGATAGACTCAGGTGAGTCAATGTGCTTCCTCTTGCACTTCCTCTTCCGAGGGGCTCTTCTGCCAAATCAGGAGAGGCCTCGAAGAGGATGAAATCCCACAGGGGCTCCTGAGGAGTTGACTCTCCGCGGACCGGGATGAGGGAGTAAGTCGACTTACCCTGAGGCAGCATAGAGGGAGGGGCTGACGGAGCCGACTGTGGAGTAGAGCCAGGCTCTAACACACTCCGCATGACCTCGAAAGCACCCCCGTCAGGCAGAGCCAGAGGTCCCCGCTCCGAGGAGCTAAAGACCCCCTCGGCACCGACAGTGATGGCTCCGAGGTCGATGTCGGAGCCGAACTCACCAGCGCCAAGCACCGAGAGGGGGGTCAGACAAGGGTCCGATGCCACTCACCCCCCCGGAGCCGACGAGGGAAGTCCGGTGCCGAGATTCCTCCATGGAAGAAAACGGAGCCGAAGACGGAGCCGAAGACAATTGTCTCGGCTCGAGGTGACCACAGTCTCGGTTCCGACACGACCCGGCTCCGAGCTCAAGAGAGTCGAAGGAGGAAGGAGTTGATGGACCGGGACAGGCACCGACTGATGAGTCGGGCTCTGAAGCATCTGGGCCAGTGCCTCAGACTTGAGTAGTCGACTCACCACCCTCTGAAGGTCATGATCGGACAACCTCGATGACCTAGAGGAATGAGACCTTTGGCTCCGTTCAGACAGCAGGGGAGATCCTGGAGCCAAATGAACGGAGCCAAGAGAAGGTGACCTAGACCTCTTTCTGGTTGTCGGCTCAAGATCTTGTCGGAGCCGACACGGGTACCTCGATAACCTCGGCTCCGGCCGAGCGAGGGAGCCACAGAAACTGTGGACTGAGTCTTATCGGCTCCAGCCGGAGCCGATAAAGGCAAAGGTTGAACAACCTGAGGTCTCGGCTCAGAAGCCGGAGCCGAAGACCTCGATGCCTTGGAGGGCTTCCCTGTTGAGACAGACAGGGAATCCTCAGGCTTCAACAAGCCTCTCAATATGAGCTTGTTTTTTCTTTCCTGCAGGACCCTGGGGCTGAAGCCATGGCAGACAGCACAGGAGTCCTGCAGGTGCAAAGGCCCCAGACAATAGACACAAGAAGTGTGAGCGTCTGTCAGAGACATTTTCTGACAGCACGCATCACACTTCTTGAATCCGGAGACCTTTGCTTCTTTAGACATAGCCTAACTGGTGAACACAAACACACACTCAAACACACCAGTTAAACCCTTTCAAAATAACAACTATAGTAAAAATATACTAAAAATAAGTACAATAAACAGTAGTACACTACACAAACACTCCCTAGGGAAGGGAAGGCCTAAGGCCCAAGGGAAGAACTAAAAGTTCTTTTGACAAGAAACGGGAAGAAAAAAGGTTCGGGGATAGAGTTTAATGAACTACACTAATTTAGGAATAATTAAACTAAAAAAGGGGAAACAAGAGTAACTTTTTATAGAAAAAGCTAAAACTTACCAGGAACCGGTAGAAAAACCAACCTCGAAGCTGTAGCGGCAAACGAGATCTGAGGTAACTCTCGCCTAGCATTGTGGGATATAAGGGGAGCCTCGAGCCGGTGGAACCAACTCTCGAGCTTTAGAGTGGCCGAGTCGGAGCCGAGGTCGGCTCCGAACCCATCCAGCAAGAATGAAGGCGAGATAGACAACTTAACATCTAAGGCTACTGCAGCAGTGATCAGCATGAACACGTCTCATTATACTCCGTAGTCTACAAGCTGCTCCACGTTGACCGTGGTCTTGCTTTTTAAGCCAAGAAAGGCCAAATCCTATTTGATCTTTTTCTCTGCAGAACCAGTGGCTCAACAAACACCCACACTAGGGATCTAAATCTACACCAACAAAAGGAGTCACTGGAGAGGTTCCTAACTCAACATGTTCCCAGCCTATGGAATAAGTTAGCATGACAGTTCAAACAACATACTGCCACGACTACCTTTAAAGCTAGTCAAGATGAATGGATGGGTGGACACAAATTTACACCAGGATGGTCACATACAGGCTTGCTCGACTTGAAAAGGGAAGCATGGACTTTTAAAGTGTTCCAGCATAAAGGTGTATATATGGCTAGGCATTTTATGGTCCCTGTGTAGTTGCTTTCTTGGTATTAATCCTAAGTACCTTGACTGATGCATAGGTAAAGCCTGCTTTGAAAAGATCTGACATTGACAGCTGCACTTGGTTTGGTGGCCATCGTCTATTCAGGGTTCAGAGGGAGAACCTTTTCCATGCAACTATATATGATTTCCTGGTGCTGGGCTTTCTGTGCTCCATTAACATGTGTAATACATCCTCAAAAAACGTGTATGTGTGTGTGTGTGTGTGTGTGTGTGTGTGTGTGTGTGTGTGTGTGTGTGTGTGTGCGCGCGTGTGTGTGTGTGTGTGTGTGTGTGGGTGATCACTAAAATCAAGGTCCTCAGAGTGTAACATATGACAGATCCCCACTCTGAGAGAAAAGGTCTATATGCCGAGTCAGCACTAACGGTTTCTCACTGGCTAGGCTCAGCAGGAGTGTGAACCAGTACAGCCTGGGGCCAGACAGGTTAGACCACTGCTAGCCTGTCCTCCTCAATCCTCTGCAATATACTGAGGATGAGGAAAAAGGGGAGGAAAATCATGCAAAAAAATCAGCCTGTCCAAAAAAAGAAGGCATCTATCACCCACTCCTCCTCTTCGATCTTGGTGCAAAACTTCCCAAGCTGTTTGTTCTCTGGGAAAAAAAATGCATCAGGCACACTCCTCACTTGTGGGTCAAATCCAGAAAGCCTGCTATTTTTAGAATCCATTCATTGGGGTCTGATGAAGTCATGATTAGTTTGATTGACAAGATGTTGTCCTGTCCAGGGATGTACTGAACTTCTGCGGTCAGCTCAGATTCCTACGCCACCTCCCACAGCTACGCTGCTAGTCTGCACAGTAGGTAAGAGTGTGTCCTGCCCTCTTGGTTTATGCATTACATGACTCTAGTATTACTCATTTTGATCATAAGGAGTCCCGTTTGTCATATGTGTCTGAAAGCCCAAAGGTTAGGATTATGTGCCTCCTGAAAACCCACCTGTCCCAAACAGCCCAAGGAGTATCTGATACAAGTGTGGTCAGTACTCTGGGACCCAGCTTGCATTCTGAAGGGACTCCCTTGTTGAGCAGCATCATTTCTGTCTACTGTGCAAGTTCTTCCCATTGCGCTTCCATATGGAATTTTTTTGTCTACAAATAGTGGAGATGCTGGTATCACTTGTTCCCCACTCAATCCACACAAGCTTCCTCATGTGCAGCCATACAATACAAAATGCCATGTAGCCCAGCAGCCTCAGGAATTCATCTGGCCAATATGCTGTTGAGACAGTTAATCTTGCTGAAGTACTAGGACAGGAAAGGGATTCTGCCTGAAGAAAGGTGTTCTGTTCTCCTGAGTCCAGTCTGAAGAAAGGTGTTCTGTTCTCCTGAGCCCAATACAGCTCCAGGAAAATAGTCACTTAGGATTTTTGGAGGTTTAAGAAGAGGCTGAACCTCTAAAAATAGTCCAAGGTAATTAGAATAGCTCTCTGGGTCTACAAAAGGGAGACACAGCCTGAATCAGGCAATCATCTAGGTAAGGGCAGATGTGTTCAGCCTTTGTACTGCAAATGGCAATCACTGGAGCCAGGCACTTCGTGACCTTGGGAGCAGCAGACAAGCCTAAGGGCAAAGTAGTAAACTGGTAATGAGAGCCCCTTCCTGGAATCATAGCAAATGTTCATCTCTCTGAAGTATGGGGATATGGAGGTAGGTATCTTTCAGATCCAGGATCACCATTAGGGCTCCTGGGAATATCAAAGGTAATAATTTTTGCAAAATCAGCATTATGAACTTTGGTACTAATACTGGTAGGTCCAAAGTGGCCCCATAACATCCTTTTGTTCTTGGCACTATGAAAAGTCTTGACTAAAATCATCATCCTCTTTTCTTGGCACCATTTCTATGGACCCCTGTGTTAGGAGACTTTATAACTGTACAAGCATTCGTGCATTTGCCATTTAGGAATTGGTGGAATACATAAAAAAAATGGATGTTTCGGAAATAAAAAAAATTATCTACGCACCATAACATTCCATTCCATCTCTGTTGTCCATTTTCATTCTTCCTAAACTGATGGAGTTTGGATCAGAGACTCTGATCCCATTCAACTGCTTCTTCCAGAGCATAGGATCCAAAAACTCTTGAGCTCCTCCCTTTACCCATAATTCCTCATCAACCTAACATATCTCAGATAGAGTCTGCTGCCCCTAAATGAAACAGGAAAGTGGCAGAACATGAAAAGGGAACAGAGGTTCCCTACAATGTTCTTCGTCCTCTCCAGAAGAGAGTAGAGGGATAAAAAGTGTGGGGAGTTGAAGAATGAAAACAGACAACACAGATGCAATGTTATGGTGAGTACGTAACATTTTAATCTAATGTTATTTTCATTCATTCCTCAACTGATGGGACAGTCTCCAGCTACTACAACCCCAAGAGGACCCTAAAGGAAGGATATTCCAGAGCACCGCTGAGCCAAATGCTGCTCTGCCCCTACAGACCAAATCCAGTTTGTAATAAGCAATAAAGTTATGAGGATTAGCCTATTTTGCAGCTGCACAAATACTGTCCAAGGATGCTCTAGACCAAAAAGCTGAAGAAATAGCCACAGACCTAGTGGAATGGGCTCTGGGAAGTTTTGGTAAAGATGAACCCAATTTTCCATAGACAAAAATAATACTGTCTGTTTATTTTACTGTGGAACTTTTCTCCCCGGGCCTCCGCTGAAAATGGACCCACGTCCAGTCGGACACTCCTGGTCAACAAATTTAAATAAATAAATAAATAAAATACAATCAGTTAATCATTTGGCCAGTGTAACTTTATATACTGAGCTCCCTAACTTGGTAGCAAAAAAAAAGTAAGTCTGAATAATTATTTGTTCCCTAAGTGCTTGGTTCTATGAAGGCAGAAACAAAGTTGCCTGTGAACATCCAATAGACGTAACATATACTTTCCTTTAAGATGTTTGGAAAGAAAACTTTGAAATTAATAACCTGGTTAATACTTGACTCAGAAGCTACCCTGGGTAGAAAGGATGGATTAGTTCATAAAGACACCATTTCCTTGTGAAAAATTAGATAAGGGGGTTTTGAAGACAAAGTCTGGAGTTCAGATGCTCTTCTGGCCGAGGTAACAGCCACTAGGAATACGGTCTTCCAAGACAAAATTTTAAGGTCAACTTTGGCCAAAGGTTTAAAGGATGTTTGAGTCAAGGCCTAAATCTCTTGAGCTCCTCCCTTTACCCATAATTCCTCATCAACATAACATATCTCAGATAGAGTCTGCTGCCCCTAAATGAAACAGGAAAGTGGCAGAACACGAAAAGGGAACAGAGGTTCCCTACAATGTTCTTCGTCCTCTCCAGAAGAGAGTAGAGGGATAAAAAGGGTGGGGAGTTGAAGAGTGAAAATAGACAACACAGATGCAATGTTATGGTGAGTACGTAGCTTTTTAATCTAATGTTATTTTCATTCATTCCTCAACTGATGGGACAGTATACAGCTACTCCAACCCCGAGAGGACCCTAAAGGAAGGATATTCCAGAGCACCGCTGAGCCAAATGCTGCTCTGCCCCTACAGACCAAATCCAGTTTGTAATGAGCAATAAAGTTATGAGGATTAGCCTATTTTGCAGCTGCACAAATACTGTCCAACGATGCTCTAGACCAAAAAGCTGAAGAAAACAGCCACAGACCTAGTGGAATGGGTTCTGGGAAGTTTTGGTAAAGATGAACCCAATTTTCCATAGACAAAAATAACACTGTCTGTTTATTTTACTGTGGAGCTTTTCTCCCCTGGCCTCCGCTGAAAATGGACCCATGTCCAGTCGGACACTCCCGGTCAACAAATTTAAATAAATAAATAAATAAAATACAATCAGTTAATCATTTGGCCAGTGTAACTTTATATACTGAGCTCCCTAACTTGGTAGCAAAAAAAAAAAGTAAGTCTGAATAATTATTTGTTTCCTAAGTGTTTGGTTCTATGAAGGTAGAAACAAAGTTGCCTGTGAACATCCAATAGACGTAACATATACTTTCCTTTAAGATGTTTGGAAAGAAAACTTTGAAATTAATAACCTGGTTAATACTTGACTCAGAAGCTACCCTGGGTAGAAAGGATGGATTAGTTCATAAAGACACCATTTCCTTGTGAAAAATTAGATAAGGGGGTTTTGAAGACAAAGTCTGGAGTTCAGATGCTCTTCTGGCCGAGGTAACAGCCACTAGGAATACGGTCTTCCAAGACAAAATTTTAAGGTCAACTTTGGCCAAAGGTTTAAAGGATGTTTGAGTCAAGGCCTGAAGTATAATATTTAAATCAAGGAGGAGCAGCGTCTTTTAAATAGAGGTCTAAGTAGAAAATTTTCTTTAAGGAAGGCTTTGCAAAGTGTAGAAAAGGCTAAGATAGAGTTATTTATGCCCAGGTGAAAGTTGGAAATGGCTGCCAACTGAACTTTAATAGTTGAGAAACTAGCCCCTTCACTGAAAATCATAGCTAAAAAGTCAAGGATAGTTGGGATCACTGCTGAAAAGGGGTCTAAATTTTTGTTTAGAGCCCAATGAACAAATTTTCCATTTACTCTTGTAAATCTTTCTAGCAGAAGCTTTATGGGAAGATAACAAAATATGATGGGGGGGGGGCAGCCTGTGCTGTCTAGCAATCAGTGGAACTAGAGAAACCATGCTGCCAACTTCAGGCCTATGTCCATGTGAATCATGCCTGTCAGGTGAGACAGGTCGGGATTTGGATGCAGAATACAGGGTGGTTATAGAAGACAAGGCCAGAGGAAAAGAAACCAGATCTGGTGAGGCCAGTAAAAAGCAATGAGAATAATTGTGCTCTTCAGTAGAGTACTTTCTGCAGAAATCAGGAATGAGGAGTAATGGGAGAAAGGTATAAATAAGACTGGAGGGCCAAGTGTCAACTAGAGTATCTTTTGGGGACTCCATCGGTGGTGGGATCAGTGCAAAGCACCTGCTGCATTTGTTGTTTAGGGAAGAAGTGAAAAGTTGGCCCCATTGACTGAAAATGCTCGACACCAACAGACCACTTGTGAGGCATCAGGATGAACATGTTTAGTCTGCCATCACTTTGGATTTCCCCAGGATGTGCATTGCTATCAGAAAATGACTGGAAGACACTGCCATTGTCAAACTCTCAAAGCTTCTTGACAAAGAGCATAAGATCTGGTTCCCCCTTGTTTGCTGATGTACCAGATTATGGGCATATTGTACATCTGTATCACAACTGTCCTGGATGAGAGTATGTCTTGAAAGGCCTGCAATGTTAGAAGGACAACTCTTATATCCAGGATGTTGAGGTATGTCTTGGCCCCTTTGGGAGACCATGTACCCTTGGACTGCACTTCCCAAGTAGTACACCCACCCAAGCTTGGAGGTGACCATGGCCTTGAGAAGGGGAAGAACAAAGGGACAGCCCTTGTGGAGTTGATTTGAATGAATCCACCACAGAAGGCAACTCTTGCATGCTTGAGTGATCTTGACTGATATGGATAATGCATACTGGAGAACAGACCATTGAGCTGACAGAGTACACTGAAGAATTCTCATATGGAACCTGGCCAGCAGGACAAGGGTTAATTGCTGCTACCATGGAACCCAAAACCTGAAATATCAGTTGGTCAGGAAGGAATGTATTTTGAATGACTTTCTTGGTCTGGGAATATAAGGCATCTATTCGAGATGGAGGGGGAGAGCTATCTGAGTGGCTGCATTCATACAAGCATCAATGAACTCCAGACTCTGTATTGTGAGTTAAGATTTGTTGTAACTGACTGACATTCCCAGATGGGATCACAGTTGGCGTAAGTAATCCCTTGCTTGAATCAGTTGATGCCTGATTGAAGTACCATTGTCTAGATAGCAAAACTCTTGGAATCCCAGCAGTCTCAAGTGAGCTGCTGTAACTGCCACATATTTGGTGAACACCTTGTGGACTGTAGTAAGACTAAATGTTAGTGCTCTAAACTGGTAATAACTGGCCCCCAGACAGAAACAAAGGTATCTCCTGCACACTCTGTTCATTTTGATGTGATAGTACACATTCTGAAGATCTATTCAGCACATCCAGTCATCCTTCTGCAGAAAGGGCAGAATGGACTGTACCATGACCATCTTGAACTTTGTAGACTGAACAAACTGGTTTTATTTGCTGAGATCCAGAATTGGTCTCAAGTCCCGTCTGTTTTGGCACCAAGAAGAATCTGTTAGTTCCGGACTCTCTCTGGTCTGAAGGGACTTCTTGGATGAATCTCTTTTCTAGCAGTTTCTTTATTTCTAGAGAAGCTGCTTCCCTCTGACTGGGTGGAACATCAAGGATTTCCTTCCAAACAGTTGGAGGGGGTTGGGAAAATGGTATGATATAACTTATGGATACAATCCACTGCACCCATGAATCTTTTCATAGGTTCATAGGTTAAGTACTAGGCTATCTGCCCGTGGGCATCTATAAGCCTAGCCAGAAAGTTTTGGTTTCACTGCCCTCTTAGATTAGTTCCCTGTGCCTCTGTCCAGCAGAGCCATTAGTTCCCTGTGCCTCTGTCCAGCAGAGCCACTGCAGTGATCCCCGGGGTAAATTTTCTGTTTCCCATCCACTCTTCAAGGTTTCTCTTGAAGAGCGTTAGTGAGGGGCTCTGCCTAATGTAGACTGGAATCCTGTTCCAAAGCATGGGGAGTCTCTGGGACAGGAGTCTATCCCTCCAGCACATCCTATTTATCGTTGTGGTGAGGTTTAGATCCCTAGAGCGTGTAGCTCTTGGGGATTTTTTTTTTTTTTTTTAGGTGAAGCATGTCCATCAGTTCTGGGTTGGACATGGCCTTGTATGTCAGGCAGAGATCACCAAAGTGGTATGCAACCGAGTACAGCTGCAGTTTCTTCAGTTGGGCTGCATAGGGCATCTGTTTGAGGCCAGTAATCCTCTTGGTGAGGTACTTTTGTGGTCTTTCCAGCTGTTGCAGGTGTCTTGTAAGGTACATCCCAAATGGGGTGTTGTACTCTATGATGGGTCTGATGAGTAGAGGGGCACAATAACTTATTTTGTTCTAGATGCAAACCATTTTGTGGTTAGGTGGGCCACATAGAAGGATTTTCTAACCACCTTTGCAATATGATTATCAAAGGAGAGATTACTGTCTACTTGGGTCCCCAGATCCCTTATTACATTTTCTGTATTTAGGGGACTACCACGTATGTGGTAGTTTGCGGGTAATTTGTTTTTTCCAAAGGGGATGACTGTACACTTTTTGGCATTCAGCTTGAGGCCATGATTTTGACACCAGGTATCCGTCTCAGTGAGACCCTTCTGGAGGAAGTCTGTATCAGCCGGAGAGTCAGTTATGGCCCCCAGTTTGCAGTCGTCTGTGAACTTGGTCAGCCATAGTCCTCCTATGCTTGCCTGTACCTCTGAGAGGGGTCCCAGGACTGAGCCCTGGGGGACGCCACTTGTAACCAGTTTAGAGTCGGACCTACAGCCTGCAACTCTCACCGTGTGGGTTTTATCCGTGAGTCAACTGGCAACCCATCTCGTGATGTAGGGGTTTATGTTCAGGCTGGTGAGCTTGTCTATAATACCAGAATGGGGAATGGTGTCAAAAGCCTTTGCGAGGTCTAGGTAGGCTGTGTGGACCTCCTTTCCCTCGTGTAAAGCCCTGGTAACTGTCTCAGAGAAGTCCACCAGGTTTAGGAGGCATGATCTGCCCTTAACAAAGCCAAACTGGGTAGGGGCCAATGTTTGGAGGTTCCCAGGGTCTCTGTTAATGAGTTCCCATGATGATGCGCTCCATATCCTTGCAGACCAGGCTAGTCAGGCTTATAGGGCGATAGTTCCCGGGGTCTGTTGTGGCTCCACCTTTGTGGAACGGGGTAACTGTTGCTGTGCGCCACTCTATGGGTGTGTAGCCTGTAGAGAGGCTGAGTTTGAACAGTGTGTTTAGGTGAGGGGTTAGTTCATTTTGGAGTTGGTGTAAGAGACAGCCTGGGACACAGTTGGGTCCCATTGAAGCTGTGATGTTCTGTAGTCCTATCTCACCTTCATTCTTACATGTGGGATCGGAGCTGATCCTCGGCTTTGACTCTGCTTATTTACAAGCTGGAAGTCCTCCAGCTGGCCCGCGGCCAGGTAGGCACCCCATAGTGCACCAGCACAATCCCCAGATCTCGCCTGCCGTGTCGACTAGTTCGGTTGTGCTTCTCTTTGGCTCTGGCTAAGTTTTGCATTTACTTAAACTTATTCAAAATTTTATGGACTGTTTTAGTGTATTGTATCACTGTTTAGTCACATTTAGTGTAGTTTGCAATTTAGAATAGTTAGTCTTTATTTAGCCAGGCTTGCTGGTGCAGGGAAAGACAACCCCTGATGACTGCTTCCAGAGACGGACAGTCAAGCCTCCCTTCAGGAGCATTAGTAGGGTCTATTCTGAGAACAAGTCTCTAGATCCCTGCTTGTGCAGACCACCTTTGCTGCAAGGACAGCGTCTTCCAACAGAGCCCCACCCCTGCTCCTGGGGGAACTCTTTCCACGAGTTCTTAAACCACAGTTTTCTACCACCTCATTGGGTTTCTAGAAAAGGGCCTTTGAGGGGTAGAAAAACATACATCCACGACAGACAGGGTCTTTCCCTCTTGTTTGCACCTGGAATGTGCACCTTTCACTCTGGGGCCACAAAGCAAAGATCCATCAAAAGGCACATTGACAAAAGAAGACTTAAATGGTTCCACCAAGCCACACAGGTGCATCCAGGCATGTCTTCTAATGGAAACGCCTGAACCCACTACCTGTAAGGTACCTTCCATAGCATGGGAGACTATTCTCATGGATGAATTAGATATAGATTGAAGGGTAGCAAGATGCAAGGAAATTCTACTCCCTGCCTTGGAGGACATGGACCCAGAAAGAGATCTGGTAAGCTCCTTGATCAAATCTCTGAATTCTTGTAAAGTATGCCAAATAATTCAGTGATCTAAGAGAGAACATCACTTAATTATAGACATGCTTCCCAAACCTGTCCAGCGCGCCCTAGATTCCCTGTTAGGGAGATGGACAGAGGAACTCTGTTCCTCTAGTGCCTTCCTTGTGACTGCAGGAACGACCATGGCTTCAACAGGTATTCCTTTACTCCAATGTGCATAGTCCTTAGCGGGGGGCAAGAATCTTATCTGATCCCTTATGTATTGGCTTAATGGTTCCTTCCATACCCACCAAGAAACCAGGTCAACAGGCTTATTGGCCAGGGGAGTCACCCAGGAAGACTCAAAACCCTCCAGAAACACTGACTCCTCGTGACAGGGCATGTCAGAAGACCAGCCACCTGTTTAAGGAGCTCCAGAATGTCTGCAAAGGAGATGTCATCAGGTGGTGAACTGGTGGACCCCTCCCCCTCATCAAAATCAGTGTCCTCAGTGAGAGATATAAGTGCCTCCTTTTGCACATTCTCTTACGAGGGACTTCCTTGGTGAGATGTTCCGGGGAAGTATTAGAAAAGATAACAATGCCCTGATGGATTGGCTAAAGGCTTAATCAGGTAGGATGTCCCAGTGAAAGAGATGATAGAGGTTCAGGACACAAAACAGAATGAGGCAAAAATGTCTGATCCAAAGACGGCAGGGGTAACTATCCTCCAGGCATAGAGAAGACCCTCTCCACCACCTTGAATGCAGAGCACCTAGGAGAAACGGAAGCTGACAGATCCATAATTGAGCTCTCTCGGCCCCTGCAGCCGCATCAGCACTCCACTAGAGGAGAGAGTCAGACCCGAGCTATCTAACGCAGAGGCTCAGAGAGCTTCAGAGTCGACTCTGACATCCCAGAGCCAGCACCAGTGCTTCAGCTCTGAGAATATTCTAGCTCAGAGATGCTCTGTGCCAGCTGACTCAGAGGTATCATCGGTGAAGAAAAAAGAATCTTCGTATCCAAAGAAAACACTCCCAAGTATTTCAGATCCAGCAGCTAAAATAGAAGGATGGATCAGAGAAGGAGAAATCAAGGGTGGGGCGGTTCAATCTTTTAGTCGAGAGAGTTGGATCCAGTAATGATGGATCTGTCTTTTTCAAAATCTTGGCTGGAGGCCCCAAAGAAGTAGCCAAAGTCAAAGTAGAAGGGTGATCAAGAGACTTTAGGAGTCTCCCTGTCCTTGGAAAGAGAGTCACTTTTTGGTTTGTCAAGCTTCTTAGGTATTTCAACTCTAGCACCTGAAGGAGCAGACTTTGAAGGAAGAAGGCCCCTCAGAATTAGTCTGTTCTTCCGATCGATAAGGCCTGAGAATTTAATCCAGCATGGGTATCACAATCTGTGTCTAAGTGTTCAGGGCCCAAACAGTAGACACATTCCCTGTGGGCATTAGAATTTAGGATCTTATGCCCACAGGAGAAACTTTTTGAAACTCGAAGGTTTTTCCAACTTCTTGGAACAAAAATAGAAAAGGACTTGGAGTATAGTACTAACAAGTGACAATAAAGAATTATATATACATACATTTTATATATATATATATATATACATTTTATATATATATATATATATATATATATATATATATATATATATATATACACACACACACACACACACACACACACACACACACACACACAAGTACAAAAGACAGTGGAAAAACTGCCAAGTATTGTAGGAACAAGTACCCGTACAAAAAGGCAGTTAGAAATGACTACCTAAAAAGGACTGAAAAAATGGGAAAAATTATCAGGGTAACGTGGGAGGTATTACAAGAAAAAAAATAATGTATATAAAAATATACAGAAGTACATAAAAGTAAACACTCAGTTAACCCACAAGAAAAAAGTAGAGAATATGCCGAATGCTCAAGAGTTTGTAATCCAGGTCTGCTTGCAATGGCAGCAAATGAGATGTCAGGCATTATGGATAAAAGGAGGAGCTTGAGAGTTCTAGGATCCTATGCTCTGGAAGAAGCAGCAGAGTGGGAACAGAGTTTCGGATTCAAAAGGAATGAATGAAAATTACATCATATCTGTAGGTTGTGGCCTGATCTTACTACCCGTAAGATCCATATGTCCTGGAAGACTTTTTCTCTACTGTTCTGCAAAAAGCAAACATCGGCCTCCTGTTTTCTCTAGGAAGTAAGATGGAGAGGGGAGTTAGAGTGGGTTTTCTTGGGGAAGATGTGAAGAGTCATAGTTGCTCCCTGCTCTGGCCCCAGGTTTGATATCCCCTCAGTCTATCCCCTGGAGTCGGTCTGCCACTTTTTACTATATTTGCCCTTTTTCCCTTTCTGTGGTTTTCCTTTGCTTTGCTTGAGAGCAAAGGGCCAGCTTTTACTTGGGTAATTTCTGACATATCTGGGTAACAAGCACTGAAAAAAGTCTTAGACAGGACAGTTTTCCGTTTCTCCACTATCCTTTTGAGCATATTTTCAGTTGGGAGGCACAAAAAGGAGTTCCTTATCCAAAGGGTAATCAAGGAGTTCCACCTGACATGCTTTGGAAGAGACTGACCCTTCAGCCACACACTTCCTGATTACAGACCCACAGCAGCTGCCCTGCATGAAGCAGCAACTGCATGAATAGCACACTTCATGAGTGCCTTCAACCTGGGAACTAAGGCTGCATCAAAATCTCATTCTCAAGGGTTCTTGTCCGGTATGCTCTCTGCCTTCCATTTCAACTGCATGCAAATGCACTCTTGGTATACAAGCATGTCAAATTGACAGGTGAGAGCCTTAACAGACATGGTTGAGGAGATGGTTGTTCTAGTGACAAAAGTGTCAAGGATCTTATTCTCCCTGCCACATGCTATGGGATTCCTGGATGCAGCCCCATTAAATCCTTCACTAGGATTCAGAGACACCACTGCTGGATCCACCAAGTTCTTATACAGGTGTATATAAGACTCCGGGACCTTGCAAAAGTGATCTGGCTTCTTGGGGGTTGGGGACTGGGATTCTGGCTGCTTGGATACATTACAGAAAATAATCCAGGACTTCAAGAAGCGGTGGTATGGCCAGGGGTCTAGGTTCAGGCCCAGAAGTTGTCTATACCTGATCTGATCCTGGAAGAACTCCTGTGACTTCCAACTGTAAGGATTCCTTCATTCTGTGAAGAATGCCCCCAAAAGACAAGTCCTCAGGTGGTGAGGCTGAGAACATGTCTAAGAAGATAAGAACTGATCAATATAAACTAGTTCCTCAGCCTTAAAGGAAGCAGAGTGCTCCAGCAGAAATGGCTCCTTTTTTCTCTTAGAGGAGATTTCTGAAGCATTCTTTTTTCAAGCACGATCAGTCTGGACTTCATGAAATCCACAAAGTCCTGCTCCAGTCTGAAAAGGTCTTGAGAAATGATCTAGGAGTATTTTGCTTATGACCCAGATAGCTGTGCCCAGGGAAAACAAGCTTTCAGTTGATTTTGCTTAGGTGGTTTGAGTTTCACTTTTAGTACGGAGTCTGTCTGGATCTCACTTCAACTGTGGAGTCTGACTGTAAGTCTTCAGTTCTCCAGTTGGCAAATTAACTTGAATCTGGTCCCCTTCAATCTCTTTTCTCACAAAGATCCAAAGGATGCAACCCTTACTCTATCACCAGCACTTGTGCATGGCAGGCTGGGAGTCTGTGATGTGGCTTTGGGCCTGGATGACAAGGTGGCTTTGATTCATGAGGACATAGGCATTGCTGATGGCATGACAGCCTTCAGAGGGGTTGCTCTAGAAGTTTCAGATTCACTAGTCATCAGATATGGTGGCTGAAAAAACACCTCATCATTATCAGTGACGTTGACCTAAGGGGGCTGTTGGACATGGCAATTATGTCATTCATCTCCAAGTACCACTCGCCGCTATACATTTTTCCTCCTTTTTGTTTTTTTCTGGAAGGTCTGAAGCAGGACTAGCAGATGCCATCACATCTCTAGACAAACCACATGACTCTGCTGCAAATACCTTTCTAAGGACTTGGCTGGGTCTCTGTTGAAATATCATACTGCTCGAACACTGAATGGCAGGATATCAAAACACAGTATATCGAACTGACTTTTCACTGAAATCCTAGTATTTCTTTGGATTGGGTATCTGCCCTTTCCTCGATGTGAAGAAATCTTGGCATTGGCATATATAAAATGTGTGTGTGTGTGTGTGTGTGTGTGGGGGGGGTGCTCCCCCTCAATTTTTTTTTTCTTTTTAGCCAGCATTTCAGTGAAAATCTGGTTTGGTATTCTGCTTTTCAATATTCCCCCCATTCAATACTGTGGCAGTTCAATATTTCAAGTGCTTGACAGACCTAGAATTAAAATACACATTAGAGGGACAGTTCATAGGTAGGTACTAGGCTATCGGCCCTGGGGCGTATACAAGCCCAGCCAAAAAGGTACCCTGGCTTTTGCCACCCTAGAAAATTATTTTCCTGTGCCACTGTCGAGCAGAGCCACAGAAGTGATGCCCCGGGTGAATTTCCTATTTCCCATACAATCATCAAGATTTTTCTTGAAGAGTGCTAATGAGGAGCTTTGTTTGATACAGATAGGTAGTTTATTCCAGAGTATGGTAAGTCTCTGGGACAGGAATCTATCCCTCCGGCATGTTCTGTTTATTGCGGTGACAAGGTTTAGGTCCCTAGAGCGTGTAGCTCGGAGGGATTGGGATTTCTTTAAGTGGAGCATGTCCAACAACTCAGTTAAGCACATTTAAGCATATTATGCACCAAACCCAGGCAGAAGTTATTAAAACCTCTGTGCAGAATTTGTTTCCTACATCCAAGAATTAACTGATCTTCTGTTCTGACATCTACAATGCCAAGTTATAAAAAAAGATAAGGAAATTTCTCAACAGGGTACTTATCTGAAACTCTGGCACCAAGCTGACCTGATGGACGGATAACGCAACAGTAAAGAGTGAGACATTCATCGAATGGCAGGAAGAAAGAACTACAGATAGCACCAGCCAGCTATGCTTTATACCTCTAATGCTGGAAAGGGAATGAGTCCACTAAGCCAAAAGGGGAAGTTAAGAGCTCTGTTATTTGGACCAGCCTCTGAGCTCCTGCAGGTAGGAAATCGCTACAGTCAGTACTGCAACAATGAACTACAAACAACAGAGCTTTGGTTTAAAAATTTTACCACTAGAGGAACTTGACAGACTAGTTTATAATTGGCTTATCTAAAGTCTGCTTTTCTTTGGAAAGATTGCATAATTGATGGAAACTGATATGCAGTTATGCCATTGTGAAACAAGCAACAAATGACTCACACAGATTTGAATTCTGAATAAGGAACAGTAGGTTTTAGGATGTCTTTGATTGCAATGATGTTGTCATGCTTGAAATGTTTCAGGATCTTAAGTTCTCGTAGAGTTCGCTTGGCATTTGTCACCACATCAAATGCATTTGGAATTTTCTTTATAGCTACCTGTTGACCTAAATGGAGACAAAAAATGGAAACTGTAAAATGATGTAATATTTTACTACATTTTAACTGACAGACTAAATCAAACAAGATAAAAACATTCACAGTAATTAAGTCATGTATTTGAGTGGCCCACTGGCATGGGGCAGGGCTTCTGCCTATGTTGCTGGAAACGGTGCCCTAGTTTATAGCCTGGGAACCAGATGATCATACAATGGAGGAAGATACCTATGGTGAGCTTTCATTAGGAAGGAGGATGGGCGAGTAGTGGAACAAGGGGTTATTCAATTCTGTTGAACCAGCACTCTCCCTCTGAGAATGGAGGAAAAGTAGTGGTGGCTGCTAATGATGAAAATAAAGACAGGCAGACTCTATACGAGAGCAGAACACCTACTAGGGTGTCAGCCAATCATGTAATGGCATCAATGTATGCTCAACACTGTTGGTAGAGCAACAAGATTAGCCCCTTGTTTTAAATCTTAGTGACATTAAGAGGATCTTCTCTCCTAGCCCTCATGCCTCAAAAGGGAGAATGAATGAGTAATATTAACAAGCAGACTTTGGCATGAGGTAAGCACAGACTGGGGGTATAGCATACATCAGTCACATAAAACTTAACAGACTATTTATGTTTATTCCTAACAAATAAAGGAAAACATCAGTAACTCACACACTATACAAGATACCAAGATGCATGTTCATAGGTGCATGCTTAAACTTCCACTGTCGTACACCACTCCTTAATGGTGTTGAGTCCCATGAGGGTGATGTACAAAAGACCCAGCATAGTCCTGTCCAAGGAGGGCACACGACAAAATCCCCCCACATACTCAATGGAAATGTTTACTGCATTTCAGGGGGTGCTTATTAGGGTGTGAGAAGGCCAACAATACCAAAGCATCAAGTACACACCTACCTTTCAAAATTAAAGGGATTTACAATGAGCTCTTACAACCATTTTCATCTTGGTGGGATAATTAAGGGGTCCATTTTACAATAATCACCTTTATAATATAAACTGTGGCTCTGTTGCACAGAACAATAAAGCTAGGACTACAGCAAGTATGGTATGAACAATGAGTAAACAGTGATGGTTTACCTGACCTAGTGAAGGATGGAGCCATGTGAGCACTTTGCAAAAACACGTCTCTTTATGCTAGTGTCCAGTGGAGACCAGGGACCCTAGTGGGAAACGTCAACGTCCTAGAGGGAAAAGCTGCCAGCAAAGGACAGCATTTCTTCCATAAGCAAGTTATGCTCCCATGTTGCACTGACTACTGCACATGATTCCCAGAAGCAGCTGCTGAGATACATGATGGCTAAGTTAGGTACATAGAACATAAAGCTGAACCAATCAGCATGCCGATCCATCACCACTGACACTCTCCCTGATCAGATATGGTCACACTCAGGAAGGATAGTTTTGTAAAAGGTTGCACATTTTGGTATAAGAACCACTTCCCCAAAAAATATAGAAATAATGAACTATTCAGTATTTAAATCCAGCCTACGTCACATAAATGAAAACCTAAAAAATGCAGAATCCATAATTTGTCCACCTTAATGAAACTGTCTTTTGGCTTTTCCCGGTTAGGGGTCGCCACAATGGAATTCCGGTCCGCTAATGATTGGCATTGGATTTTTTTTACAGTGCCGAGTTGCCAGCCCAACACCTAACCTTCAAAGAAGGCACACCCATTCATGCATGCACCTACCTGCATGTCTTTAAACGTCACTCAACTGCGGGGAAGATATGCACACTCCACACAGAAGGTGCTCCAGCCAAGAATCGAACAGGAGAACCTCTTGCTGTGAGGCGACAACACTAACCGCTGCACCACAATGACTACATAGATTAAAAATAGTAATCATTATAAAAAAAACACAAGCTAATAATGTCAATACAAAATCTCATCCATGGAATAATGCTTAGAATCTATATATTTCTCATATCAAATGTTTGAAAGGGTACTCTCCTTGGTGCAACTACATCTGAGAAACCCTCTCCTGCTACCTTCAGTCTAGTTATGTTTTCCAAACAATTTCATGCTTGGTGGGATGACTTCTCCATCTGTCAGTGTACATCATGACATAATGTACCACAAAAAGGACAGCATACACACCTACAGAGTGTGTCAGTTAACCTCCAACCTCAAAGTGACCACAAGTGGTAAATCAAGAAAGCAAAGTAGTACAGTACTTATGTATTCAAGGAGACAAAAGGTATAGTAGCCTGACCTATAGGTAAATCTGATAGCAACTAATGTATAGAGAGACATCCGGACAACAGAGGACATGAAGACTGAAGAAAGCCCTTCACAGATCAAATAAGGTGAGCATGTATCTGCTGTAAGCATTTCTAGGAAATTCCTTTGCGGGTATTTGATTGGTAAAAATCTCAATCAGCGAGTCAGAGAGATCAAAATACAATGTCTCAGCAGACACCAAAAAATCACCAAATGAAGCCTGATCCCTGGAGCCTTTGGTCAAAACAAGGCCCTTGGAAGGTATGAACACAGCCAAGTTGCTCTATCCCCAGTATCCACACTGGAAATTTATTAAGTATGCATAGAGCAGAAATGCCTCTCTCTGAAAGAGGGGCTTTTGACACCATTTTCAAACATGATGCCTGCAGCCTGATGGCAGAAAAAACAAACTGGCAGTCAACTTTGAAAGGGTTTCCTTAGCAAATGATGGCCCCCTTCATGAAGCAAACAAGACATAAAACTGTTCTTGCTACTTGAACCCGTGCGCTCTTTAGGATGACCAGTAACAGTGGTGTCATGCCCAGCATGTGAAGGGCCCTTTCACCTCTGGTTTCTGCCTTTAGAAGACTAAAACATGGAAATGAACAAAACTGGCTTTCAGGACAATTAGTAATCGATCTCATCAGGAAATGTGGTTCAGTCCTAAGGGACTACCAATCTTTGTGCTAGACCAGCTAAAGCACTCCAAGAATAAGGTCCTGAAATTTCAACATCCCAAGAGTAAGGTTACAGCTATCAAGAAAAGTATCTTCTGAAAGACTAACTACAAACTCACTGACATAGACAGGGCACGCCCCGTCAATCATGACATTTGAGTGCCAATGAGTAGGAAGGTTCTTCAAAGAAGGCTGGTGTTGAATTCTTTAGAAACTACTTGAGTGGTTGATCCTGGGCTACAGTCCTTTTCACAAGATAACAATGGCAGAAACAGCTGACAAGCATCCTAACAGTGAAATAACGGGTTGGGAGGGTGGCCTAATGGTTAAGGTGTTTGCCTCACAAACACAAGGTGCAGGGTTTGAGTCTCACAAGGGATAACTGGCTAGGCCTAAAATGGCTTGCAAGAGCAGTTAGCTTAGTACTAACCTATGAAACTATGAAACTATCAAAAACATATACATGTCTACAGAAAGTCAGAAGTAAACACATGCCAAATAACTGATGATGCACTGGATACGTCCTCTGTTGATATGAAGAACCTCTTCCAGTTGCCAGATATTTTGCTGAGAGAAAGGTTTCCTAGCCGCTTCAATTACCAAGGACATCCCATTTGAAGGGTCCAGAAGAATCGAGGGATATAAATCAGAAGCCATGTCTCAAGGTACTGCTGGATGTTTCTCTAACCAGCAAGAACCTTCCTGGCTTGCTCTAGGAAGACTTCCTGTAGTGCCAATGACCTGATCACTTAAAACCACATCCTTCTTGGCTACAGTGGGGAATACGAGGATAAAAATTACTCTTTCTCTGAATTCTCAGATAAGGAACAGAAAAGTGCACATCAATTTCTCTTGCAACAGGGCAGAGAAGCGCCCGCTGTCAAACACCTTCTCTCCCATTTCCAGTAAAAGGAGAGAGAAGGGCCTCAGTCTCTCATGTAGTGATCATTCTGTTCACATATTATACAAGATACCAAGATGCAAACGAGATACTCCACTTCCACAAGATTGACAATAACATACCTGAATCCTTAATTCCAGAGCAGGGATGAAGGACTGAAGGAGACTCTCAAAAGCCCGCAAACATGTTCACCTCTCTCAGGATGTAAGAAGGTGGTATAATAAATCCTCCACTGATGGCCCACATCACATTTCTGCAAAGGGCATGTGATGCCCCTGCACTGGCTCAGTAATTGAGGAGCCTCAATCCTCACCACTAGCACCAGTGGGGGACGTACACTTGAGAGGATTACAAGTACACATAAAGTAAAGTGCAATTTCCCTTAAGAGCACACAGAGATTAGTGTCAGTCTGGGGCTGGTTTCTCCCTCTTTCTCCAGATCCCCAATAAGATTCCCCACTGGCAAAGCTATAGGGTTGAGATCTCAGCTGAGTGGCAAAGCTAAGACCTCCATCCAGCACCCTCTCTGTCCAACCAATGCTTCATGTCCCTGCCCAAGTAGTGATACATTTAATTTATATACAAATATGCACACACCTGGGAAAGGCTGACACAGGTTTACTAGCTATGCTCCCTTTTGCCCAGACTATAAGGTAGTTCCAGCTGCCACCAGCCACCCTTTATTAGTTACTTAAATACCTTAACAAGAGTGTCCAATCCTACTGTGCAATGTTACTGTTATCCTAATGGTAGTCTGACCAAGACTTGCAAGGTTATTTAGAAGTGGCCTGTACAGTGTCACCAAATATATGTGCAAGTACTCCAAGACCTTAAATATGTCTCACAAATATCAGCCACAAAAATAGGTTGAAATATATTTAATAAATAATAAAAGAACAAGACAATACTCAGTAAACCAACACAGTAACTTCAAAATTCAAAAACACAGGAAATATTTTAAAACACAACTGCAGGACAGTCTCAAATAAATACAGAAAACATCTAAAATAATCTTTACTATATTCCTATCTATATCTAAAATAGACACTATGCTCTAAATCTTACTTACAGCAAGGCAAGTTCAGATGGTGGTGGTCAAAGAAAAAATACAAAATGCATAGCCTGTCTCTGAGAGAGTTCTTAAATTAATATCAAAATATTACTGCTGGGGTAACTTGGATAACATCACTTTTTGTCACCAGACTTTAGTTCCCAGGCTAAAACTTACACATCTCTCTCAGATCTTTGCAGCTGCCAGGAAGTCATACAGCAATAAAACAGTTCCACATCTGAAACACTAATTACTTTTCTTCCAAAATGATACAAAAACTTCAAGCTCTAGACATTGTGTCTGCTACATGGAAACTGGGAGATAACATCTTTGTTTATGCCCCAGCTATAAAGCAGCTTAACCTCAACTATGCTTACATTTTGTAAGTTAATCTTCCAGGTTTCTCTTGTTAAAATATACATTTGCACAGGTATTTATATTTCTGTTCTAAGTCAGCAGGGTACATAGTATACTCAGTACATAACATACAGTTCTGTATAAATCATGTCAATGTTCACAAATGACATAGAATTATTTACAAAATTCCAGATAGCTGGGCTGGTAAGTGTCACAGAGTATACAACCGCTCACCCTCAACTTGTTTCTATGCCACACAATGAAATGGTTGTAAGACTGAACTGTAAAAATAGCCTCACCTCCCCCTCCAGTGTCTTCACGTTAAGGAGCATCATCAGCTCTAGATGGCTTATAATAGAAACCCAAGAGGAGGGGATTGGGAAACATCCCTTGAATATAAAGAACTATTCTGGCAGTTAAAATTAGATGCCGCAAGACCCCCTGGCCTTAATGATGCCATAAGTTTAAGTAGTATACTTAAACTTAGAAGGGCTAAGTTATAATAGTTGCATCACATATATATTCTTTATGAAGTCCAGCCCATTTAAAGTTTTTATAACAACTTTAAAGTTGTTCAGCTTTTGTTTTTTATACGGCAAACAGTGCCAATATAAAAAGATAAATAAATGTTAATATAGTACAAATCTTCTGGGTTGTTGTAGTCAAAATAGGTAAGAGAAGTTACACCATGTACAAACAAATATTTTATGGTCTATTGTATTGCTTCAACTACTAGTAAGAACAAGTATATTAACACAGTTGGCATAGCTTCTGTTTTTAGAGTATGCTTTTTATTGAATGTCTTAACAGATAGTGTGCAATATTTTAAAAAGGGTAGAATTTGCAATGAAATAGTTAAAAATGTTCTTAATTGATTGATTGAATGATTGATTTCATTATGTTTTTGTAAGGTTGTGTATAAAAAGACTCATTCAAACACTAATTTGTCTTGATAAAGCCTGGGAGAGCCTGGGTGAAAGTGCTTGATTTTATATGATTTTTTACTTGTGTCAATACCAGTTCACTGTGGAATTAAAATTGTAATCAACACTCAGTTTGCAGGTCGTGGACTTTATTTTCAGTTACCAGCTTGGTTTTACTTTGGTTTTTTGGCTTGTGTTTGGCTTATAATAGAGCTAAATGTCGAGATGGAAACAAATGCTTTGAACCATGGTGAATGAGGTAAAGACAACCCACTACACCAGTGCAGCATGTGTACAATGAACTGGATTCAGCAAAGAAAAGCAAACACTGGGAATAATAGGGACTCTTTACTATTTGGGGTGCTGACTACACTGGCCTGACAACCAATGAAGACCCATGAATATGAGATGACAAAGCAGTAACCCAACACCCCGGTATAACACCTGGAAATCGGATGTGCAAAAAGCACTGCACAGATAATGGGGGCCATTACATCGAGAAGTTACAGCAAGGTCCCAAGACTAGACCCTTCTCCACAGACAAGAATGATTAACTCTGGAAAATATCCAACTCTGCATAAATAAAGCAAATTTTCAGATGGGAATAGAGAAGGACTTTTCCAGTTTATGAAGACCTCTCCCATCCCCATGAACTGAAACTAAGGCTGCAGAAAGCCAAGGAAACTACCAAGAAGTCCCTCAATAAGGCTGGACAATGAGGTAGCCTCACAGATAAGACTTACTGCCACAAGAATGTGTAATGTACGTCTGCCCTACTTACTCCTCACCTCTGCAGATTGGTCTGGCACCAGACCTGGATTGCAAAAGGGACCCTATTACCAATCTCTGTGTTTTACACTATCAACCATCATGAGAGACATTAGACAGGACTGAAGTTTTTGTCACATCTAGTAGCCAAGTTGAAATTCTGTGATGCAGGTCTTTCCGACATGTAAGATGCAACACTGATGTGTCTCTAGGGTCATGATCTGGCAGTGAAATGAAAGGTGTAATGGCTTAATTTTTGAGCATCCAACAAAATACAGGAAATTTTCCATTACAACCATTAGGATCTAGATCCAAAGAGTGTGAATAGCAGGAAAGAAATGAGAATGTGAGTGAAGCACCCTCTCCTAGGGCAGCATATGACACTGTGACATGCTTTGCCAGCGGGCATGTACTCCCCTAAGTGTGGAATCTTCAGAGAAAAACAACCCGATGGAAGAAAGTTTCCAATTACAGACTTAACAAAGACACCATTGAAAATATGTGCAGGTCCTCATATAAATTACAGACCTGCATAAATTTCTATGGTGTCTATGAGATTTGGATAATAAATCAAGAACGTTGGAGATAAGTAGACAAATGGTGAAGGAAACCCCTTTCTCTCCCTCACTTAGAAAGACTAGTTATCACAAAAAAAAAAAGAGACAGTCATGTTAGGAACCTACCATAATTGTGCATGCTGAAGTATATTCACTGTTACAGTCATGACATCTAGGATTCCTGAAAGCAGGGAGCCCAAAGCCCAACAAATAGCCTGACTTCCAGAGCTTCTACCTTCCCCTTCCTAGCTTTGGCAAACTCCTTCCAGACTTCTGAAGTCCTGGCTTTGTCAGGCTTCCTCCCTCTAGACATCTGTGGTACAACAGGGGCATCTTCATATTTTTCTTGGTCTGGCAAGACAAAGAACTTTTACAGAGGTGCCAGAGCACAAATGAACCTGGGAGAGTCATCTCCAGGGAACAACAAATTACAGGACCCCAGACTGCCTCTCTGGGTTCTGTGTGTACTCAAGAGGAAAGAAGGTGCTTGATAAAGAGAAAGAGAAGGGGGTAAGGTGAACAGGGTATCCAATCCCTGGATATTTTCACAGATTCTCACTAGCCTACTGACTGTAGAGGATGCCCAAAACAGGATAACAGAGGGGACTGTGGTATGGAATCAGGACTGCAGCAGTAAAGATGGTCAAACATTTTCAATTACGGTAAATTCCTAACACAACTCTACTATGTTTACTATAATATCCACTGTGACAGTCAAGTTGTCTGGGAAATTTCTAGCTCAAGGGCCAGAGGTTGGCTGGTCCTGAGAAGACTGTAAAGAGAGCTGATCCTAAAGAATGGCTGTGGCAAAAGCTGACCTAGCCCTGGATGTAAAAACAGAAGTTGTGTACTTACCACACTGGTAGATCTTTATTACACTTAATCTGTCCACTTTGAACTGCAGGAAATTTGTTTTCATGCAGTTTGGAAACTGGATAATCAGCCAAGATCTTGAGCTCCTTCTATACTCCCAACATGAACATGTACCCTAACTTCCCTCAGACTTGAGTTTGCTGTCTAGTCTCCAGATAGAGGCAAAAGGAATCTAAGAAGATGACAGTAAAAGATGGGCTTCTGAGTACAGTATAAGATGGGCTTCTGAGTATGTCTGGTAGGTCTACATGGAGAGAGGAATTGTGAAAATTTGGAAGGAGAATGGAGGACAGGTTGAAGTGGAAGGACTTGGGATAGATAACAAGGATCACGTGTTACAGTTAAGTATATAACTTTTACATCTTGCATCATCAATTCACTTTGAATTGTGGGACAGATTCCCCAGGTATCTGTTTTCCTGTGTGGAATTATGAGAAGATGCCCTTGAAACTGATATCTCCAAAAGAGGATTTAGAACTGAACAGGATGTCCAGTTTATAATGATTAGCAAAAGCGTGCAACATAATTCAAGTTGCTGCTGAGCAAATATCATCATGTGAAAAACTCTAGAAAAAAGCTGTAGAAGTTGCTGTGGTTCTACCAGAATAAGCCTTCGGCTTTGTCAGTAAAGTTTTATTGTTGGATTGGTACAGAAAGGTTTTACAATCTGTAAGCCATCTGGACAAGGCTACTTTGGAAACTTTCTCGGTCTAGACGGCACACAAGAAATAGTAAGTCTTTCTGTATCAATTTAGACTGGTGAAGACACAAGAGTAACTTTACAGAGTAATTGTGGAAAAAGACTAGAAAGCTGTATAGTATGGTTAACAGAAAAATTCTGAGGCAACCTTGGATATAAAGGTCTGGTTTGTTTTGAGACACCCTTTCTTTATGGAAGGTGAGACATGGAGGCAAAGCAGGGAAGTTAACTCTGAAATCCTTCTATCAGAAGTGACACCAATCAGAAACAAGGTCTTCTAGGAAAGAAATTTCAAGTTAGCAGAACAGGTTGGATCAAATGGAGGATGTGTGAATGACCATAGCACAATGATTAGGTTCCATGGAAGAGAAGGGTCTTTAACTGGAGGTTCGGAGAAGAAAGGTATCTTTAAGGAATGTTTTACAGACTTTCTGAGTTGCCACAGAAGAAGGAAACCCTATGTGAAAGTTGGGGCCAACTGGACCTTAATGGTAGAATAATTGGAACCAAAACTAAAAAAAAAGAGACAAAGTACAAAACAGAGGACTGGAGTAGAGAAGAGATTTAATCTCTGATGAGAGGTCCACATGGACAACTTATTCCTTTTGCTCTTGAAAAGTCTGCATTATATTCTGTGTGGCTTTGAGAATTTGGATTACTCTGCTGGAATATTTATTTATTTTACATTTGTTGACCAGGCTAGGCACAAAGGCCCCTTTTCAGCAGCAGTCTGGAGAGAAAGGCTCCAGTATATGCAGTACAAACAATTTTTTTTAAGATATAAATTATCAGCACTGTCTGAATACAATTAAAATACACTCTACAATGCCAAAATGAATAAAATTGTAACTATTCATGCAGTAATAAGGATTCAGATATTTCTTATATTCTATACAGATATGGCTGAATGACTATGCAGTAGGATATATGTCATAATACAGAGTAATGACTTATTAAAGGGTGGAATACAAAAGGTTGATTTAATGAAATGAGTGGTAAGAATTAAAGAGAGGCATAGGTTTAAGGTGGGGTGGGTTAAGACAGAGTGATAGTTGATAGAGTACAGGACAGCAGAGGTAAAATAGAAGAGGAAGAAGCAAAGATGTTTTATCCTGGAGATGTACAGCAACAGATCCAGGATACTGAGAGGTGTTTTCTTACATGCATTTTGAATGCCTGTTTGGTTTTCAAGAAGCCTAAGGGCATAAGGGAGGGCATTCCACAGGGTAGCTACAGTGTGAGTAAACAGAGGCTTCAGATGCATTTTTGGGCTCTAGTGATGAAGAGAAGGACATTTTCTTTAGAGTATGAGCTAATGGAGGTAATGAGGGAGTTCAGCCCAGTTTAGTTGAATAAGCTGAGTTTTTGGTTATTAATGGATTGGAGAAACCATTCAATTAGTTTGAGGGACTGAATATCTGGCTGAAGCCCGCTAGACAGGTGGGAGAGGACATCTGGTTGTGGCCCCAGAAACCAGAGCTGCTTGATTTGAGGCCATATCACGAGGAACCAAATTTTCCTAGGCTAAAAAATGGGCTATGAAGACTTCTGAAGCCTTGTACAGAAATGCTTTCCGAAGTAATTTCATCACTAGAAGAGGAGAGGAAAGGCACTGAGAAGACTGGGTGACCACTGACAGACCAGAGCATCCTTGGTTATTGCCCTGATGAGGGATGATGGTGAAAAAGGAGTGCATTTTTTTGTTGGTGGGAGATGCAAAGACTTCAGCAAGGCTGGCACCGGCACCAGGAGTGAAATGCTATCGGTGCTAATAATGCACTGAATGACCACTTGTGAGGCATCAGAATTAATCTGCCAAGTCTGTCTGCAAGACAGCTAGCTGGTCCATCCCAGAATGCACAGTGCTACAAGAAAGCACTGCAAATACATTGCCCAATGCTAGACTCTCATGGGCTCTTGGCACAGGTGGTTGGATACTGTCTTTCCTTCTTTGTAATGTACCACACTGTACACGTCTGAGTGCAGAGAAATCACTCCTTGCAAAAGGCAGCCCTGGAAGGCCTGCAACACAAGGAGGAATTTCTTCATCTTTAGGACATTTATGTGAACATTGGCATCTAGATTGGGCCACACACCATGAGTCATTCTTTCACTGAAATGCCCCTATGGTCCACACACCATGAACCATTCTTTCACTGAAATGCCCCCATGGCCCACACACCATGAACCATTCTTTCACTGAAATGCCCCCATCATCTCAGATAGGAAGAATCCATGGTTACTGAAGCCTTGTAAGTGGCATAGTAAAAGGTCTTCCTTTTGAGATTATGGGGGATTCTATCCACAACAAATGCTTTTTGCACACTGAGGAGAGTAACAAAAATTTTAATGGACTCTTAGCCAATGCCACTACATGCAGAATCCACTGTAGAACTCTCACATAAAATCTTATGTGAGGTACAAAAAGTACTGAAGCTGCAATAAGACCAATGACATTTAATACAAGATAATCTGGTGAAGAATGGTGGGTTAGAAGGACTGAAACTGCAGTTCTTAATGACAAATGTCTTGCATCTAGTGGTTTTAAGTGAATGACCTTGAATCCAGATGGCTTCCTATGAAGACCAAGGATCGTGAAGGCTCTAACAAATATTTTTCCATGTCCACTGAGATACCCAAGTACAGAGACAAGTAATCTCTACCCAAAAGAAGGGACTACGTTGTTGTGGCACCTAGGAGACAATAGCCCAGATATAAGAATATGCAAATTGTCCTGATGTTGCAGATGAGCTGCAACTACCACCATGTATTTGGCAGACACCCAGGCGGACTGTCGGGACTCCAAAAGCCAAGGCTTAGAACTGACAGTCTCCCAGTTTCTGGACACCTTGGCAATCTTTTATGTGAAAATAAGAGTTATGTACTTGCCATAACTTGGCATCTGTGTTACCCTATGTCACTATTCATCACTTTTGGGTCTTGGATCTTACATCGGATCCAAGCTAGCACTTTACAGACAGCTTCTAGGCTCGAGCTCCTCCCACTTTCATGATCCCTCGCTGCCCTCTAACCCCACAGACAGAGTTTGCCCTCAGCTAGAAAGCAGATAAGGGAGACCTTGACCACCAGATAAGGACATCTCCACATCCTCTAAATCCTACAAAACGGGACAGAGGGAAGGATAGTGATGAACAGTGACACAGGATAATACAGATGCCAAGTTATGGTAAGTACATAACTTTTTATCTGATATTATCCATGTCACTATTCCTCACTCTTGGGTCAGAGTCCCCAGCTACGCCAAATTGAATAAGCTGAGTCTTTGGTTATTAATGGATTGGAGAAACCATTCTATTAGTTTGAGGGACTAAATATTCCTGGGGACAATGTCAAGCTTGCAGTGGCTAACAAAAGTGTGAGGAGAGGACCAGATGACTGCCACACAAATGTCATCTATGGAATGATGGGCAAGATAGGCAGCTGACATAGCCATTGACCTAGTGGAATGAGCTCTAATGTGCCTTGGTAAAGATAAACCTTTGGAAGAATAAACAAAGGAAATGCACATCGAAATCCAACAAGATAGGGTTACTTTGGATACCACCTGACCCTTCCTGTTAAGGGAGAAGGCTACAAATAACTGATCAGACTTGCGGACGTTCTTTGCCCTTATCTAATTTAGAAATGCAGTTGCCTATGCACAGCTAGCGTATGCAAGAGATATTCCGCTGAAGACTGGCATTTGGATTGACTGGTTCAGATTCGCTTCAGTGGCAACCTTAGGCATTAACAATGGGTTAGTTCTAAGGGCCACCCTATCTTTATGAAAAAAACACAAAAGGCGGTTTAAAAGAAAGAACCTGCGATTCCAAAACTCTTAGCTGAGGTTATGGCTACTAGAAAGGCCGTCTTCTACGACAAGAATTTGATATCACATGTGGCAGCAGGCTCAGAGTCTGTGTGACAGAATGCAGCAAAAAGGAAAGATCCCGAGGGGGCGAAGGATCCTTGACAGGGGGTCAGAGCAGAAAAAACCTTTAAACAGCTTTACACAAGCAAGAGGAGAAGGCAGGTTCTCACAAACATGGAAGTTTGAAATAGGCGCCAACTGCACTTTGATAGTCGAAAAGCTAGCTCCGTCCTGAAAAGCAAAGACAAGAAGAACAAGAGATCTAAAATGGAAGCTGAAGCAGGATTGATACTGTGCTGTTCAGCCCAAATAGAAAATAGTTTCCACTTACTGGCATAAATGTTTCTAATGGAAGCCTTCTGAGAGGCCAGGATAATGTTGTTAATGGGAGAAGGTAGCCTGGACTGATTCAGGATTACTGGAAGTGGACAAATCATGCAGTCAGGTGAAGCATCTGTAGGTTGGGAATCGGAAGCTGAGAGGGGTGGGAAGTTGGATCCGGAATGGGATCTAGCACCCGACGGGGGCTATTTCAAATGAGACCGAAGAAGGGGAAACCACACCAAAAGGAGGCGATGAGGATCAAGGTAGCCTTGAGGCGACGGGCTTTGAATTTAGAAGCAAGGAAGGATAGGCATAAAGGAGACCTGGGGGTCAATCGTGGACCAGAACATCCCTGGGGGACATCACGTTTGGGGCAATCAGGGCAAAATACCGGCTGTATTTGTGGTTGAGAGGGGAAGCAGAGAGAGAGAGATTGCAGCCTAGCTGACCCCAGTGAAGTAAGATCTCTTTCGCCACCAATGGATTCAAAGTCCACTTCTGAGGACTCAGAATTGCCCTGCTGAGTCTTTCCGCTAGCAGGTTGGACTTCTCGGGAATGTGTGTTGCAATGAGAAAGTGCCCCAAAGACATCGCCTATTCCCACACCATCATGGCCTCGTGACAAAGCAGACACAAGCGTGTGCCTCTTTGCTTGTTGATGTACCACACAACAGCCATGTTTGTTCATGTGAACTGCAATGGTACACGAAGGCAGTCCTGGAAGGCTTGCAATGTGAGGAAAACTGCCCTCATCTTCAAGACGTTGATATGCAGTTTGATCTCTGCTTCGGGACTACTTGCTTTTGATTGTCTTTCCCTAGGACTGCCACCCCCCACTAACAGGGAAGCGTTCATGGTCACAGTGGCACTAGGGGGAGGAAGAGAGAACTGTCTGCCTGGCAGGAGGTCAGGAGACTGGATCCACCAAAGGAGATGATGTGCACACTGGAGTGAGGCGGTTCAGAGCTGTCACAGAATGAACCAGGGAAGACCACTGAACTGCTAGAGTTCAATGCAGGACTTCATGTAGAACCTGGTTAACGGAACAAGATAGATTGCTGCCGCAATGGACCCTAAGGCCCTGAAAACATGGTGGGCCTGGGGTGAGAGATAGTACAGTTGTGTACCTACCATAAATGTAGATGTTAGAGTGTATTCACTGTTGCAGTCATTACACTTGGGTTATCCTGCTGGCAGGCGACCCGCAGTCGGCCCGAGTTCCAAAGTCTTGGTCTGGCGTCGGTTGCTGTCGCCTCTTCCCTGAAGTCAGTGCGCCAGGGGTATAAAAGTTGCAACAGACACCATTTTCTTCAGTTTTTCTTGCCCCAGATGTCAAGTGCCCCCAGATGGGAAGGCTGGAAAGATAAAAAACGATGTTTAATAGTGCGTTTATTGAAACTAGCACAAAACCGACAACTGGTAACGTCGTGGTCAGGGCCTAGGCAAGGAATACAGTAAGAGTGAAAGTCCTTATGAGGTATTTCTTTCCCACAAGAAATACAATTACTAACTTTTACTGACATCGGTCTGGAGCAAGAAAAAGTTTCCTCAACGGGGTACTTCGCTTTAGTGAAGACTTCGGTTCTGAAACTCAATTTCGAAAATCTCAGGAGTCGGCCGACCGGCACTTGCGAACTGCTTTTGCTTCGGGCACCACGCGGCAAGAAAGACTGAAGAAAATGGCGTTGGTTGCAACTTTTATACCCCTGGTGCACTGACATCAGGGAAGAGGCGACAGCAACCGACGCCGGACCAAGACTTTGGAACTCGGGCCGACTGCGGGTCACCTGCCAGCAGGATAACCCAAGTGTAATGACTGCAACAGTGAAACACGATGAACATCGAGGAGACACTAAACACGGCGCTGCAATCTCAGACACAGGGTCCAACTGAATCCCAATGAATTCCAGATTTTGGGATGGAAAGAGGTTGGATTTGGGAAGATTCACTGTACTGCATAAATGGTCGAATAGTTGGAGTAGGTACTGAGAAGCAGTGACCAGATTATGCTTCATAGGAGCTGTGAGGAGCCAACTGTCAAGGTACGGAAACACCTGGAATCCCTGCAGTCTCAGGTGAGCTGAAACCGCTGCCATGCACTTGGTGAACACCTGGGGGCTGTGGTGAGACCAAAGAACAGGGTCCAGAACTGGTAGTGATTGGCCTCTACTCCAAAGCGGGGATGTATCCTGGAGTGCCTATTTTTATATGATAGTACACATCCTGGAGATCTATGGAGTACATCCAGTTGTCCTTGTGCAATAGAAGCACAATGGACTGGACAGTGACCATCCAGAACTTGGACTACTTGATGGATAGATTGAGATTGCTTAAGTCCAGGACTGGAATCGGGTCTCCCATCTTCTTTGGGGCCAAAAAAAAAAGCGTGAGCAAGTTCCGGATTCTTGTTGTCCTAGGGGACCTCTTGGATGGCTCTCTTTCCAAGAAGCTTGAGCACTTATTCCTGAGCTGGCTCCCTCTGATGGGGTGGTGCATCGGGGAGGTATCTCTGTACTGGAGGAGGCTGGGAAAAGGGAATAGAATAACCCCTGGAAATTATATTTAGCACCCAATGATCTTTTGTAATACTTGCCCAGGCCAAAGGGTAAAAAGACAAATGACCCTCAACTGCATCAAGTGCAGGACAGTTGGGCAGCGCTTCAGGAGTGCTGTTGGGGCTTTTCAGAGAAGGGTTCCCTGGAGCCCTGATTTTGCGGGGTGGCATCTACTGTTGAACCCTCTCCCCCCAACCTCTGGAGGAGGGCTCATCTGGAGCATCCTGGAAAGCAGACTGCGACTTGCGAAATCACATTTTCCTGGTCTCTCACTGCTTCTTGGAAAAAGAGAGCATTGAGGAGTGGAAAACCTGATTCCCACAGCTGACAAGGTCTTGCTCTCCTGCTCACTGCAGGTGAGAGTCTCCTTGACAGAAGGGCAAAACAGGGTGGATCTCAACAAAGGGGGCATTGGTGAAAAACTCCTGAAAGGACCCCGCAAATCCACAAAGGCACAGCCAGGCATGACGCTGAATGGTGATGACGGAAGGAGCATCTCGAGTGGCCAGCACAGGCATGTTAGCCATCAGCCTCCACAATGAATTACCCAGGGAAGAAAGTGTGGATAGTTTAGGGGACACCTTACTTAGTTCCCTGGCAGGCAGTACCTCAGAAAGGGATGTGGTAAGCTCCTTGACCAGTTCCCTTTGAAGTCGAGTGAAATGTGCCAGGTAGTTAAGTGCTGCAGACAGAATGTAGCTGATGCAAAAACCTGCTTTCCATACCTGTCAACTGCCCAAGACTCATAGTTAGGGGGATGGACAGATGTGCTCTGTTCTGCCAACTCCTCCTTGGTGGTGGCAGCTACCACGATCACACAGACTGGCATGCCTTTCCACCAGAACTGCTTGTCAGAAAGGGGACTGAGAAACTTGTCTGCATGTTTGGGAACGGGCTCCACAGTACCCAGCTCCTTCCATGCCCTGCTGGTGATGAGATCTACAAGTTAGTCTGCAGCAGAGGAACCCACCAGGAGGTAAACAAGCCCATCCTGAAAGCCTTCAGAAAGATGGACTCCGTAGAGGGAAGACCAGCTGCCCTTAAGATTCAGCAGTTCCAAGATGTCCCCCAAAGGAGGCATCCTCTGGCAGAGATATTGGGGATCAGTCTCCTTTATCAAGGTCCGTGCCCTCTGTAAGCGACTCAGCAGGGGAGTCCAGGTATCTCCTCTTACACAATCTCTTCCAGGGAACCTCTTCCAGGGTTGGTTCGGGGGAGAATTGAGAAGAGAGGGAGACCCCGAGTGGGGCAGCTCCCACCTGAAGGATAGCTCAGGAGGGCTGACCTGGGACAGGATTAATAGGATCCACTTGGAGGGTCTTGGATGGTCCCTGGAAGGCTGGGTGGCAAACTCTCTGGGAGAAAAAAAGTCCTCTCTATGAAATGGAAGGCCAAAGGACTGGACGATGCTCTGTCTGCACTCCCAGCAGGAAGGCCTGCCTGGGGAGAAGGACCAGAGAAGGCCAGAACCTCCAGGCCTCTGGACAATACTGGCCCAGAGATGTCAAGGGCTGAAGCACCAAGGGGAAGGGACCAGTCCAAAAAGACAAGTCCAGAACCCCACTCATGGACTCCAGAGCAACCGCTTGGACCCTGGACTCTGCCTGCCCAGGGGGAGGCTGAGCAGAACTATCAGGGACTCGGACAGGGCAGGGACAAAAAGGTCCCTAGGAATCCCACTCTCCCTCCCTGTATGATCCAGGGGCAGAAAGTCTAAAATCAACTTAGTTGGTCGAGGAGAAGCAAAAGAGGGGGTAGGAGATGGCTCCCGAGCTGGATGAGCAGCGGAAGAGAGAAGCCCCAACTAAATCTGAGCCTTGAGAAAGGACCTCATCATCCTGTCCATACTGGAAAGGAGTTGACTCCTGGAGGACCTAGAGGAGGAGGATGACCTAACTGGGGACAGGTGCCTAGATCTCATGGACCTCCCCTCTAAAGAATGAGATCTGTGCTTGGAGGAGGAAGGGGACCACCCCCAAGCCAGAACCCGGGAGGAAATCATCAATAATAGTGGGATCTGACACTGATCTCAGATCCAACCTTCTCAGATCCGAAGAAAAAAGAAGGATCCAACTGCTTGGGTCCCACATATCTCAGATCCAAAGAATTCAGATCCGTGGCTGACCTAGGTTCTGACTGGATCTGAAGTCCTCGAACCACGGACCTTGGATCAGGAAGTGGACTCCCGCAATGTCTGATCCAAGGGCCATGAAGTGGAAGCCCCAGATCCAAGAGACTTGCGGATATTAGGATCCAAGGGCATTGGGTCCGAGGCACTTGGATCCAACAGCCTCGCCTTTTTGGAGAAGACCCCTGAGGCGGGGGGGGGGCTTCCTTTTGTGCTCTGATGGACCTGACTTAGCAGGAGACTGAGCCAAGGGACCCCTTGAGTCAATTCTTTCAGAAGGAGCTTGTTTCAGCACATGACCAAAGCCCTGGGGCTGAATGCGGCACAAATATCACATTCAACCTCCAGGTGGTCGGCACCCAAACAATAAAGGCACTCCTCGTGCGAATCGGAAATGGGCATTTTCCGACCGCACAAGGAGCATTGCTTAAACCAACAGGCTTGTTGGACATAATGGAATTAAGGCAAAGGGAACAAGCTAACGCTAAGCAGAGAAACAGGCAGAGGTTGGTACCAGAAAAAACATCTGGAAAACTACGGACAGACAAAAATAAAGTATAAAAATTGCAAAAACTAAAAAGCTACCCCCCCCCCCAAAAAAAAAAAAAAAAAGAATATAGTACAGCTACTAGAAAAGCTAGCAGTATAGAAAATGGGCGCCAAAAAGTACAGTTTTGTACCTACCATAAATGTAGATGTTCGAGGATCCACATTGCTGCAGTCCTAACTATTGGGTAGTCCGCTGTCCAGTCGGCCCGAATACCAAAGTATATGGCTGACGTCGGTCAGGGCGCATTAGACTGACGTCAGTACGTCAGGGTACTAATGCGCATGACCGACGCCATATCCTCAGTCTTTTCTTGCCCCAGATGTCAGAAGACCCTAAAAAGACAAGGCCTAATATACCTACACCAAAAATATGTATAATATATACAAAATCATCAGCATATAACCTCACCTACACAACCACCCCTAAACACAGAGGGAAGGAGGGAGGGTAAATTGGACTGCAGCAATGTGGATCCTCGAACATCTACATTTATGGTAGGTACAAAACTGTACTATGTTCTTCGCTCCACATTGCTGCAGTCCTAACTATTGGGTAGAATCCCAAAGCAGAGGTAAGGGAGGCTGGCAAATCATAAAGAAGCAGGAGCTGACAACATGCCTTGCAAAATAGCTGTGGCAAAACCAGCCCTAGACTTAGAGTAGAGAGGAAGGTGATAATGCTTAAAGAAAGTATGCACTGAACTCCAAGTAGCTGCCTCCAAAATATCCTTAGTTGCCACCCCTTAGAAATGCTGTTGAAGTGGCAGTAGCCCTAGTGGAATGAGGCCTAATCCCAGCTGGAATCTCCTTGCCATGATGGGAATAACAAAATGCAATGCAAAACCCAATCCACCTAGAAATAGTTTGTTTTGACACAGGCTTGCCCTGCGAACTCAAAGCAAAAGAAACAAACAACTGCTGAGACTGCCTAAAATCCTTAGTCCTGCTCAAATAATAACGCAATTGCCTGTGCACATCTAAAGTGTGCAAAATCTTTTCCCCTTTATTTTGGGGATCTGCATAAAAAGTAGGCAAATGAATAGTTTGGTTTAAAGCCACACTAGAAACCACCTTAGGCATAAAAAGAAGGATTAGTGCGTAATGATACCCTATCCTTATGAAAAATCAAAAGGCTCAACCGCCATAAGGGCCTGTAACTCAGAAACCCTTCTTGCAGAAGTAATAGCCAACAAAAAAGCAGTCTTCCATGACAAGTATTTCAGTTCAGCAGTAGCTGCAGGCTCAAAAGGTTGTAGAGTAAGTTTCTCCAACACAAAATTGAGATCCCAAGCAGGAGTAGGAGCTCTACGTGGGGGTCTTATATTCTTTGCCCTCTAAGAAATTGCTTGAACAAAGGATGTGAAAACAATGGTGGGTCACAATCATAGTGAGCTGAAATTGCTGCAGCATGAATCTTAATGGAAGAGAAAGACAAACCTTTGTCCAATAACTCAGTAAGATATTGAAGAGCCACACTCAAATTAGGCTCTGAAATCTCCAAATTCTTTGCTGCAGTCCAAAATAAAAATCTCTTCCATTTTTCTGCATACACTTTCCTTGTACTAGGTCTTCTGGCTTCCATAATAACATTTAAAACTTGTTGAGGAAGTTGAGACCTGCTGTCTTTCAAAACAGAATATGCCAGGCTGTTAGATGAAGAGAGTGAAGCTTGACATTGAGCAGACGACCGTCCTTCTGAGACAACAGATGTGGAATCAAGGGTAAAGGCCATGGAGGCTTCTTTACCAGACTCCTCAGTAATGGGTACCAGTGCTGCCGAGGCCAATCTGGAGCTATTAAAATCATCCTTGGCTTGTCTTGTCTGACCTTTAGAAGCACCTTTGGAAGAAGAGGCAGAGGTGGAAACGCATACACATGAAGATTTTTCCAACTGAAAGAAAGAGCATCCACTTTCCAAGCTGTGTGATGAAACCTCTTTGTGCAAAACTTTGGCAGCTGGTGGTTCAGTGGAGAAGCGAACAGATCTATGTCTGGAGTTCCCCAGGACACTGTCAACTTTTGAAATACATGAAGATCCAGTTTCCACTCGTGGGGATCCATGATTTGTCTGCTTAACACATCTGCTAAGGAGTTCTGTGCTCCCGGCAGAAACCTTGCCTGAAGAGTTAGTTGCAAGCTGAGCGCAGTCTCCCATAAAATCATTGCTTGCCTGCACAATGGGTAAGAATGTGTTCCCCCTTGTTTGTTGATGTACCACATGACAGTTGTGTTGTCTGTTAGAATCAACACCTGCCCTGGAAGAAGTAACTCCTTGAAAGCCATTAATGCAAACTGGACTGCTAACATCTCCTTCATGTTGATATGTAAATGCTGTAGTCTGGCAGGCCACTTGTCTTGTATCCACTTTCCATGTAGATGAGCTCCCCAAGCAATGTCCGAGGCATCTGTCGTTAAAACCTGACTCACCTCTGGCCGGGTCACAGAGAGTCCCTTGTTTAGGTGACATTCCTGAGCCCACCACAAAAATTCTTTTTGAAGGCAAGGTATTATTTGAATGACAGTGTCCAAATCCTGGCAGTGCTGTGTCCATACATTTTTGAGATACCATTGTAGCTTCCTCATATGCAGTTTGGCATTGGGAAGCACCAGAATACAAGATGCCATGAACCCTAATGCTTGAAGGACTGTCCTTGCAGTCAGCACGGACTGATGAGATAGTTGATGGAAGTAAAGTGATAGACTCTTTTGTTTGTCCGGGGTTAAAAAGGCCATCTGGGCTGCTGTATTCAGTCTCACACCCAGAAAGCACATGTCTTGAGAGGGTACTAGACTGGACTTTATTTCGCTCACAGAATACCCTAGGCATCTTAGCACTGCTATAACATATTCCAGATGCTGTAGAAGGTCTTCCTTTTCTTGAGCCAGAATCAGGCAGTCGTCCAAGTAAGGATAGATTTGAATTCCTTGTAGCCTGAAGTAAGCTATCACTGGAGGCAGAGCCTTTGTGAATACTCTGGGCAGTAGATAAGCCAAAGGGCAATGCAGAGAACTGATAATGAGAATTTCCAGCTCGAAACGCAGATACTTCCTGCAACTTAGTCTTATAGGCACATGAAGGTAAGCTTCCTTGAGATCTAAAGTTACCATCCAGTGATCTTTGCCCAGCAGAGGTAAAAGCTGTTGTAACGTTAACATCTTGAACTTGGGAATGTCCAGATAAGTGTTGAGGATAGATAAATCCAAAATTGGTCTCCATGTGTTCCCCTTCTTTGGTACTAGGAACAGGCGAGAATAAAATCCTAGGCCCCTTTGTGATACAGGGACTGGCTGAATGGCCCCTATTTGGAGTAACTGAGAAATTTGCTTGTGTGCCTCTTTCCTTTGTGGAGGAGGAACGTCTGGCATGCCTTTGAAAGGAGGCAATGTATGGAAATAAAACCTGTAACCGTGGTGAATGATATCCAACACCCATCTGTCTTGAGTAATTAAATCCCAATTTTCTTTGAAAAGAGACAGTCTTCCTCCCAAAGGAGCTGCCAGACGAGAATCTACTGGCAGCTGAAAAGGCAGGTCATTGGGTCTGTTTACGAAAGGACTGACCCCTGCCCTCACCAGAAGTCTGAGCAGGTGAACTCCCTGTTCTAGGCCTAAAAGAACCTTGAGCTCTGCCCCTACCACGTCTAGACCTACCCCTAGACTGGGAATCATAAGCAGGATATGTCCATCCCTTAGTAGGCCAATTTCTACTAAACTTGGTGGCTGCACCTGCAAAAATCTTTAACAGTTTGCATAGACTTAGCTTTGTCCTCCATTTTCTTTAAAACTGCTTCCACAGGCGAACCAAACAACACATCAGACTGTAAAGGAGCATCCAAAATCCTTGTCTTAACATGCTCAGCTAAATTCTGATCCCTCAACCAGGCATGCCTGCGAAGAACAGAACTAGTGGCAGCCACCCTCGAGGAGGCCTGTACAGCATCAAAACCACATTGCAAAGAATGCTTACCCACTTGTTCAGACACATGAACTAAATCCAGCAACTCTTTACACTCAATACCTTCCGCCAAAGCATCCACCTTAGATTTCAATTGTGAAAGGAGATAATTTTGATATTTTAGCATGTGAAACTGACAATTCAATGCCCTCATGGCTAAAGTGGAAGAAGTATACACTTTCTTTCCCCATCTATCCAAAGCCCTTGCCTCTTTATCAGTGGGAACAGGGTTTTTAACAACAGAGGCCTTAACACCTTTAGGTCCCTGAGAAACAGTCTCCGGGTCTGCCCTAGGACTCTTAAAAAGATACTTATGAGCTTCAGGCACCCTATAGTACCTATCAGGTTTAATAGGAGCAGGAGGCAAGGAATCAGGGTTCAGGGAAGCCTCTGCAAAAACATCTTCTACCACATTCAACACAGGAGGTATAGCTAAGGGCCTATGCTGAGGTAAAAACAAGAATTCCCTAAGCCTTTTCCTAGAATCAGAGTAATCTTGGCCTTCCCATTTAAAGTGCTCCCTCATGGAATGCAGAGTCTCTGAAAATGAGAAATCCTCAGGAGGAGAAGCTGTAGGAGTGGAATCATCCACATCAGAATCAGAATAAGGAGGATACTCCTGCAAGTCTTCCGCAGAAGACTCAGAAGCCTCTGAACACTGTTCAAAACTCTCAAACTCAGGTTCCACCCTAGGCCTCTTATCAGGAGGGGGCATAGAACCTCTAATCAGAGTAATTAAATCTTCTGCCATTTTAAGCATATGTTTCTTAGGCACAGAACCTGAAGTGCTAGGAGAAGCCCCCACTGAAGCTAAACTTGGCCTACCTCTCAAAGAAGTTTTGGAAACAGAAGGAGAGGCTCTAACTACCTTGGGAAGAGAGGGAAGAACAGTTACCTGAGAAGCCCCTCAGCCTGGCCTACCTCCTGAGAAGGCACATCCTGCAATAGTAAAGTCTCTGCCTGAGACTCCAAAGAAACTCCTGGCAAAACCTCTGGTACCACTGAGCCTTCTAAAGAACCGACGTCCAAGACTGCCGGTTCATCAACTCTAGGCTTCGCTGTTTTGCCCATGCGTTTTCTGGACGAAGCGGGCGACGGAGCATCCGGCGGCATTTTATAATTGCAACGCTTCCCAAACACTAACCTGGCACAGTCTAACCTTCTCTTAATAGTGCGTTTGTTAAATCTAGCACAAGAGCGGCATCCAACAACGTCGTGCTCAGGCCCTAAACAAGGTATACACAAGGTATGGTAATCCCTATGAGGTATCTGTTTCCCACAAGAAATACAGTTATTCACTTTTTCTGACATCCGTTAAATACTGAGGCAAGAAAAAACCAAAATGTTCCCCAACGGGGTACTTAGCCAACTTTGATTCGGTCTGAAACTCCGGCTTCAGAAAATTTCAGAACGCCAACCTGCACTCGCAAAACTGCTTCTGCATCGGACCATGCGGCAAAAAAGACTGAGGATATGGCGTCGGTCATGCGCATTAGTACCCTGACGTACTGACGTCAGTCTAATGCGCCCTGACCGACGTCAGCCATATACTTTGGTATTCGGGCCGACTGGACAGCGGACTACCCAATAGTTAGGACTGCAGCAATGTGGAACGAAGAACATCAGAAGTACCAGACAAAGTTATAAAAAGGGAAGGCTAACAATGGATATTACAGAGAACTATAACACAAAAAACGACTAAGAAATTAAAAAGGGGAGGCTAACAATGGATGTTACAGAGAACTATAACACAAAAAACGACTAAGAAATTACCAAAAAGGAGAAAGCAATACAAGAAAAATAGACTTCTTATCCCACTGTGAGCTGAGCCAAGAAACCTACGTCTGTAGCTGATCGTGGCAAACGAGATCTGAGGGATTAGAAGGCAGCAAGGGATCAACGGAGTGGGAGGAGCTGTAAAGTGCCGGCTCAGATCCGATGTCGGATCCACGACCCAAGCATGAGGAATAGTGACATGGATAACATCAGATTAAACACCCTAAGACCTATACAACACATCCAATTGTTTTCCTGTAGGCAAGGGGGAATAGTTTGCATTGTATCCATTTGGAACCTTGTCTTACTTACATAATGGTTTAGGCTGCTTGGTGGGCCAGGAATTCCTCTGCCACATTTAATTCCAAAACTTCACCAAACTTGGCATCCTCTGATGGGGAATGTTGGGACATTCCCTTTCATCAAGATCAGTGCCAGGGGTGAAGAACTCCACTGGGAAGTCAATGTGCCTCCTGTTACACGTATGTTTTCACTACGGATCTGCATGAGACTCATTTAAGTTACCCAAAAGCTCATTTCAACTCTCACGGAGAGGATGTGTAATGTCTTCAAACACACTGTGTACATGGGAAGGATGATAATAAGGAAAGGCTGCACACTGAAGGGGCCCAGGGTTAGACAAAGTTGTTAGGCATGCTGTGATCTTCTTTATGAGCTCAAAGGTCAGCAATGAATCGGTCAGTACCAAAGACTCTTGCATCTGCACTGTACTGACCTCTAAAGAGGTAAATGTCAATAGCATCAAGGACTGAGGTACCGATGACACCAGACTGGATGGTGCTGACACTGAGGTCAGAGTGGACACCTCAAACACCTACAACCCTGAAACAGAAAAAAGCACTGAATAAGTCATAGCCAAAGATGGCACAAGAGGTCTGTCACTGAGGGGTCAGCACCAAGTGGAGTGAGTCAGATGAATTTCAATCAGCACCAAGGGATCTAATCTTGCTGATCCATGGAAAGGCCAACAGCTTTGCAATCTCCAGTACTAAAACAGATACACATGGAGCTTTTACTGACGGGAGATAAGGGGCCAACCCAACCCACAGTACACACAGAGGGGGATGGGAAGACACCCTTATCATGCTGAGCTTTCATAAAAGCACTCCGCATCATACCTCCCAACCATACCAAATTGCTTGTTTTTTACCGAGTTTTGGGGTCCAAATGAAGGGGTGCCACGATTCCCCAAGTGGCACCCCTTTTCCGATTTATTTCTTTCATTTATTTAATTTTTTAATTTTTCGTGCCGTTTTGGCTGACAAGGCTGCCAGCCAGTTGGAATGAGCTCAAAGAGCTCACGTCGTGCACACATTTCTGGCTGGTCCTGGCTGCTTGGATTATCGGCAGCACTTTCAAATTTGCGAGCATGGAAAAGTACAGTTTTGTACCTACCATAAATGTAGATGTTCGAAGATCCACATTGCTGCAGTCCTGACACTTGGGTAGTCCGCTGTCCCAGTCGGCCCGAATACCAAAGTATAAGGCTGACGTCGGTCAAGGCGCATTAGTCTGACGTCAGGACGTCAGGGTACAAATGCGCATGACCGACGTCATTTCCTCAGTCTTTTCTTGCCCCAGATGTCAGAAGACCCTAAAAAGATAAGGCCAAACCAAAAACAACAACACACCAAACACCCTGTACCAAATATATGTACAATATATACAAAGTCAAAGGTACAAACCCACCCACACAACCACCCCTAAACACAGAGGGAAGGAGGGAGGTATTGGACTGCAGCAATGTGGATCTTGAACATCTACATTTATGGTAGGTACAAAACTGTACTATGTTCTTCATCTCACATTGCTGCAGTCCTGACACTTGGGTAGAATCCCAAAGCAGAGGTAAGGGAGGATGGCAAATCACAAAGAAGCAGGAGCTGACAACATGCCCTGTAAAATAGCAGTGGCAAAACCAGCCCTAGATTTAGAGTAGAGAGGAAGGTGGTAATGCTTAGAGAAGGTATGCACTGAACTCCAAGTAGCTGCCTCCAAAATATCCTTAGTTGCCACCCCTTAGAAATGCTGTAGAAGTGGCAGTAGCCCTAGTGGAATGAGGCCTAATCCCAGCTGGAATCTCCTTGCCATGATGGGAGTAACAGAAAGTAATGCAAAACCCAATCCACTTAGAAATAGTTTGTTTTGACACAGGCTTACCCTGAGAACTCAAAGCAAAAGAAACAAACAACTGCTGAGACTGCCTAAAATCCTTAGTCCTGCTTAAATAATAACGTAATTGCCTGTGTACATCTAAAGTGTGCAAAATCTTTTCCCCTTATTTTGGGGATTTGCATAAAAGGTAGGCAAATGAATAGTTTGGTTTAAAGCCACACTAGAAACCACTTTAGGCATAAAGGAAGGATTAGTACGTAAAGATACCCTATCCTTATGAAAAATCAGGAAAGGCTCAACCGCCATAAGGGCCTGCAATTCAGACACCCTTCTTGCAGAGGTAATGGCTAACAAAAAGCAGTCTTCCATGACAAATATTTCAATTCAGCAGTAGCTGCAGGCTCAAAAGGTTGTAGAGTGAGTTTCTCCAACACAAAATTGAGGTCCCAAGCAGGAGTAGGAGCTCTACGTCGCGGTCTTATATTCTTTGCCCCTCTAAGAAATTGCTTGAACAAAGGATGAGAAAACAATGGTGGGTCACAATCATAGTGAGCTGAAATTGCTGCAGCATGAATCTTAATGGAAGAGAAAGACAACCCTTTGTCCAATAACTCAGTAAGATATTGAAGAGCCACACTCAAATTTGGCTCAGAAACATCCAAATCCTTTGCTGTACACCAAAATAAAAATCTCTTCCATTTTCCTGCGTACACTTTCCTTGTACTAGGCCTTCTGGCTTCCATAATCACATTCAAAACTTGTTGAGGAAGCTGAGACCTGCTATGGTTCAAAACAGAATATGCCAGGCTGTTAGATGAAGAGAGTGAAGCTTGACATTGAGTAGATGCCCGTCCTTCTGAGACAATAGGTGTGGAATCAAAGGTAAGGGCCATGGAGGCTTCCTTACCAGACTCCTCAGCAATGGGTACCAGTGCTGCCGAGGCCAATCTGGAGCTATCAAAATCATCCTTGGCTTGTCTTGTCTGACCTTTAGGAGTACCTTTGGGAGGAGAGGCAGAGGTGGAAAGGCATACACATGAAGATTTTTCCAACTGAAAGAAAGAGCATCCACTTTCCAGGCTGTGTGATGAAACCTTTTCGTGCAAAACTTTGGCAGCTGGTGGTTTATTGGAGAAGCGAACAGATCTATGTCTGGAGTTCCCCAGGACACTGTCAATGTCTGAAATACATGAAGATCCAGTTTCCACTCGTGGGGATCCATGATTTGCCTGCTCAACATATCTGCTAAGGAGTTCTGTGCTCCTGGCAGAAACCTGGCTTGAAGATTCAGTTGCAAGCTTAACGCAGTCTCCCACAAAATCATTGCTTGCCTGCATAGAGGATAAGAATGTGTTCCCCCTTGTTTGTTGATGTACCACATGACAGTTGTGTTGTCTGTTAGAATCAACACCTGCCCCGGAAGAAGTAAATCCTTGAAAGCCAGTAATGCAAACTGGACTGCTAACATCTCCTTCATGTTGATATGCAGATGCTGCAGTCTGGCAGGCCACTTGTCTTGTATCCACTTTCCATTCAGATGAGCTCCCCAAGCTGTGTCTGAGGCATCTGTCATTAGAATCTGACTCGCCTCTGGCCGGGTCACAGAGAGTCCCTTGTTTAGGTGACATTCCTGAGCCCACCACAAAAATTCCTTTTGAATGCAAGGTATTATTTGAATGACAGTGTCCAAATCCTGGCAGTGCTGTGTCCATACATTTTGAGATACCATTGTAGCTTCCTCATATGCAGTTTGGCATTGGGAAGTACCAGAATACAAGATGCCATGAACCCTAAGGCTTGAAGGACTGTCCTTGCAGTCAGCCCGGACTGATGAGATAGTTGATGGAAGTAAAGAGAAAGATTCTTTTGTTTGTCCGGGGTTAAAAAGGCCATCTGGGTTGCTGTATTCAGTCTCACACCCAGAAAGCACATGTCTTGAGAGGGTACTAGACTGGACTTCATTTCGTTCACAGAATACCCTAGGCATCTTAGCACTGCTATCACATATTCCAAATGCTGAAGAAGCACGTCCCTTCCTTGAGCCAGAAGCAGGCAATCGTCCAAATAAGGATAGATTTGTATTCCTTTTAGCCTGAAGAAAGCTATCACTGGAGCCAGAACCTTTGTGAATACTCTGGGCGCAGTAGATAAGCCAAAGGGCAATGCAGAGAACTGATAATGAGAATTCCCAGCTCGAAAACGAAGATACTTCCTGCAAATTAGTCTGATAGGAACATGAAGGTAAGCTTCCTTGAGATCCAAAGTTACCATCCAGTGATCTTTGCCCAGCAGAGGTAAAAGCTGTTGTAACGTCAACATTTTGAACTTGGGAATGTCCAGATAAGTGCTGAGGATAGACAGATCCAAAATTGGTCTCCACGTGTTCCCTTTTTTTGTACTAGGAACAGGCGAGAATAAAATCCTAGGCCCCTTTCTGGCACAGGAACCGGCTGAATGGCCCCTATTTGGAGTAACAGAGAAATTTGCTTGTGAGCCTCTGTCCTTTGTTGAGGAGGAATGTCTGGCATGCCTTTGAAAGGAGGCAAGGTATGGAAATAAAACCTGTAACCGTGGTGAATGATATCCAAAACCCATCTGTCTTGGGTAATTAAACTCCAGTTTTCTTTGAAAAGTGCCAACCTTCCTCCCAAAGGTGCTGCCAGACGAGAAGATTCTGGCAGCTGAAAAGGCAGGTCATTGGGTCTGTTTACGAAAGGACTGACCCCTGCCCTCACCAGAAGACTGAGCAGGTGAACTCCTGTTCTAGGCCTAAAAGAACCTTGAGCTCTGCCCCTACCATGTCTAGACCTACCCCTAGACTGGGAATCATAAGCAGGATATGTCCACCCCTTGGTAGGCCAATTTCTACTAAACTTCGAGGCTGAACCTGCAAAAATCTTTAACAGTCTGCATAGACTTAGCCTTGTCTTCCATTTTCTTTAGAACTGCTTCCACAGGCGAACCAAACAACACATCAGATTGTAAAGGAGCATCTAAAATCCTTGTCTTCACATGCTCAGCTAAATTCTGATCCCTCAGCCAGGCGTGCCTGCGAAGAACCGAACCAGTGGCAGCCACCCTCGAAGAGGCCTGCACAGCATCAAAACCACATTGCAAAGAATGCTTACCCACCTGTTCAGAAACATGAACTAAATCCTGCAACTCTTTACACTCAATACCTTCCGCCAAAGCATCTACCTTAGACTTTAATTGTGAAAGGAGATAATTTTGGTATTTCAACATGTGAAACTGGCAATTCAAAGCTCTCATGGCCAAAGTGGAAGAAGTATACACTTTCTTTCCCCATCTATCCAAAGCCCTTGCCTCTTTATCCGGAGGAACAGGATTTTTAACAACAGAAGCCTTAACACCTTTAGGCCCCTGTGAAACAGTTTCTGGGTCTGCCCTAGGACTCTTAGAAAGATACTTATGAGCTTCAGGCACCCTATAATATCTATCCGGTTTAACTGGAGCAGGAGGCAAAGAATCAGGGTTTAGAGAAGCCTCTGCAAAACATCCTCCACCACATCTAGAACAGGAGGTATAGCTAAAGGCCTATGCTGGGGTAGAAACAAAAATTCCCTAAGCCTTTTCCTGGAATCAGAGAAATCCTGACCTTCCCATTTAAAATGCTCCCTCATGGAATGAAGAGTCTCTGAAAATGAAAAATCCTCAGGAGGAGAAGCAGAAGGAGTAGAATCATCCACATCAGAATCAGAGTAAGGGGAATACTCCTGCAAGTCTTCAGCCGAAGACTCAGAAGCATCCGAACACTGCTCAAAACTCCCAAGCTCAGGTTCCACCCTAGGCCTCTTATCAGGAGGGGGCATAGAACCTCTAATCATTGTAATCAAATCTTCTGCCATCTTAAGCATATGCTTCTTAGGTACAGACCCTGAAGAACTAGGGGTAACACCTGAAACAAAACCTGGCCTGCCCCTGGGAGAAGCCTTGGAAACAGCAGGGGAGGGCCTAACCACCTTAGGAAGGGAGGGAAGAACAGCTACCTGAGAAGCCCCTTCCGCCTGGCCTACCTCCTGAGAGGTCACATCTTGCAGTAATAAAGTCTCTCCCTGGGATTCCAAAGAAATATCTGGCTGAACCTCTGGCTCCACCGAGCCCTCTAAAGAACCGACGTCCGGTACGGATGGTTCTTCCAGCCTAGGCTTTGCTGTTTTGTCCTTGCGCTTTTTGAAGCGGGCGTCGGAGCATCCGACGGCATTTTATAATTACACCGCTTCCCAAAAACTAACCTGGCACAATCTAATCTCCTCTTTATAGTGCGTTTGTTAAATCTAGCACAAGAGCGACAGCCAACAACGTCGTGCTCAGGCCCTAAGCAAGGTATACACAAGGTATGGTAATCCCTATGAGGTATCCGTTTCCCACAAGAAATACAGTTATTCACTTTTTCTGACATCCGGTAAAATACTGAGGCAAGAAAAAACCAAAATATTCCCCAACGGGGTACTTAGCCAACTTGGATTCGGTCTGAAACTCCGACTTCGGAAAATCTCAGAACGCCAACCTGCACTTGCAAAACTGCTTCTGCATCGGACCATGCGGCAAAAAAGACTGAGGAAATGACGTTGGTCATGCGCATTTGTACCTTGACGTCCTGACGTCAGACTAATGCGCCTTGACCGACGTCAGCCTTATACTTTGGTATTCGGGCCGACTGGGACAGCGGACTACCCAAGTGTCAGGACTGCAGCAATGTGAGATGAAGAACATCCTCTTGTAGTGGATTGCTTGTTGGTTTTTATACTGAACAATCTGTAACGTGATTTCAGCATTCCAGCCCTCATCTTGGGGGCACCTAAAGTTGATTTCTCTCCCCTCTCCCTCTGTCATCATCACCATGAAATAAATGTACTTGCCCTTTCTCTCCATGCAGTCCAGTCTTCATACTGAGAAATGAAGCTCCTTAATATGAGTCCGTTCACTGGAGGGGATTGGAAGTGGAGGTGGCGGATCTTCCTGCTGTTTAGGATGCAAAAGTCCTTCATCCGTCAGCTGTTTTTGGGAGCTATTATTAATGGCAGTCTTTGTTTCAATGAACATCATGGTAGTAGTCCGTTAGAACATTTCTTCAGCACATTCTGGACTTTGGTGTCATCACCTGAATAAGCACGTTTCTTTTTTCTACTGCTTAGTCTTCAATTGGTGTTCATCTCATTGACTGATATAGAAGCAGCTGTTTTTACTCTTGGCTGACTTTTCCCTGCTCCTCACTGGGCCTTCATCATGAATTGCCTTGACTTCTGTTGGTGTGATGATTTTTTTTCATGCCCTGTAGTTAAATGTATTTTATTTGTAGCTTGTTTCTATATTCCAAAATTCTAGTACTTTTTGTTTTCAAACTTGACTCTGTCAATGTATGAAGAAGTCCAGTGACTGGATGGTAATGCTTACTGACTTCACAATTAGTAAAGGTGTGTGTGTGTGTGTGTGTGTGTGTGTGTGTGTGTGTGTGTGTGTGTGTGTGTGGTAATGCTTACTGATTTCACAATTAGTAAAGGGGTGTGTGTGTCTATGTGTGTCTGTATGTGTGTGTGTGTAAATGCCCCTATGTAATACTCCTGGTAAAAAGAGCCTAAGGTCCCTAGCCATCACCACTTGTGAGCTTTGTCGACATTTTTTGTGCCAACAGTTGAGAGTTATGGTGACAACAAAATTTGTGTTCCCCCATTATTGGCTTTTTGTCCAGGTTTATTTGTGCTAAGAGGTTGAGAGCTATGGTGAGTAAAAACTAAATTTGTAATCTCTTTGTCCAGTTTTTTTATGCTAAGAGGTTAAGAGCTATGGTGACAAGTGAGAACTGAATTCACTAAATGATAGCCATTAAGTTTCAGTCTTCTTATTTTTAGGAAACTGCTAATTTGGCATAGTGGTATGTTGCTTTGACTGTAGTGCATATGGTCCTGAGTTCAAGACTTGCCAGTGAAATGCATGGTGGTAATGCACTTTATTCTAACTTTCCAAAATTATATAAGCAATGTTTAAAATGTGTCCCTGGTTTTTGACCTTTTGACCCCCAAAAAAAAAATGAAATTGGAAATAAGTGTGTGAAGCTGTGCAAGATGTCTATGGCTTCCACTACTGTCATTCTATATATACTGTGGGTGTTGTGTGAAGTAGACTTTTATGATGAAAATGTTCTGAATTGGGCAGTTTTGTCATTATTGGTTCATGCATTTTGTTTCATTCTCTACAGTACAGCATACTGGAATAATGTTCAAACAAATGTAAAATGCACTCTGTCTAACAAGTGTGCTGTATTATACAAGGAATATAACTTAATAAAGTCATGAAGGTGTATCAAAGAATGTATGTTTCTTGTTTTGTGTGCAAGGGGCCAATGATGTGAAAACAGCCCAAAGGTAATCTTTATCCACCACTGGGCCAGATGCATTTTCTTTGGATGTGGTGTGGGTTTCAATGAATGTGAGTTTCAAGGGCAGAGAAGTTTTAATGCCAAGTCTATTTTCATTGTGAAACAGTATTGCTTTGTTTGGTAGATGTCTGTTAGTGTTTGTGCATTGTTGTGCTGCAAAATGTAAAAATAAAATTCAAATAATCATTGTAGAAGTAAAGCAGTATGCACACATTAGTTGCTGTTGTGTAGTTCGGCTTTTCCCAGTTAGGGGTCGCCACAGCAGAACTCTGGTCCGCTGACGATTGGCAGTTGATTTTTTACGTGCTGATTGTATATGGTAAATGGGGCGTAATAGCCAGGTAATGGGACAATTGAATGGCTGTAGGGGGACTCTGGTGTCATGTTTTGGTTGCCTGTTCTTTGGTTTGTGTTTGAAAGTTGGCATCCCACAATTCTATTGGAGTGAGTAGGAGTTACATAATTATGTATGCAAATTAGATGTTAATCGGTGTATAGATTTGTACCTATTTTTCATGGGCCTTGTCCAGGTTTTTGATGTTACCAGGTTAAGAGGTATGCTCAGCATCCTTTCCCAGGCAAAAGAGTGACAGACTGACCTAGTACGGCTAATGGAAGAAGTGGAGGGTGCAGGAGTAAGAATGTCTTGGCACTGAAACAGATGAGATAGAGGCCACAAGCTGGGAGATGGTCCAAGGAACTAATGGAGATGGAGAAGCTTGAGGTGTATTTCTTCTAGCTTGCTTTGTTCTTTTCTTTGTCTTTGTACTTATTCTGGTCTTTATATTTACCTGAATCAGAAGAACATGTACAATAAAAGACTTGAACCCATATCATGCCTCAATGTCTCATTTGAATACACAAGAGACATGCGACATGGGATCCGAAGTTAAAGCAGCTTACAAACCATGAGCCACAAAGTTAGAAGTGGAGAAATATACAGACTTACAAACAGGTAAGCGGTTATTCAAATGTACTTAAACTCGTTTAAATGACTTTTCATTTGCTGAACGTGTGGCGAAGCATTCAAAATGTTCAAAAATAATTACTAAGATAATGTCTGAAATAGCGACATATTGATAAAAATGTTGGAAATAATCTCCAAAATGTTTAAAATGTATGAAAAAGCTAAAATGTCCAATTTTTTTTGCAATGTATGACTTCTTCGCATTAACTAAAACTTTTCAAAGTATCCAGAGTGTTTGCAGTGTTAAAATAAAGCCATTTCAGAGAGACTGTTGTGCAGTTGTGCATAACTACATGTACCTGGTCTATGCTCATATTTAAACGAATTTTGTTATTATGGCAGAGGGATTTCACAGACCTGAACAACTGGTCTTCGATAAAATTGCAGAGAATTGGCGAGTGTTTGAGCAAGAATATATTTTCATACAGACTGCTTTTTCTGATAAAGACACATGTATGAGAGAATTTATACTTCACAATTTAGCTGGCTTGGGAGCCAATGAGAGGGAACATTCATTTGTGTATGCACCTGCCTTGTATGCAGGGGAGGGGAAGAACCACTATACTGTGACATGCAGGAAGACCCTGAGTGCTTAAAACTTAAATTTAGAGAACTGTGCAACCCTCAAATGAATATTACAATGGAAAGGCACACACTTTAAATAAGAAATCAAAGCTCTGGTGAAACTACAGCAGCATATATTACTGACATGAGAAATAAAGCTAAAAAGTGCAGATTTGGTGATCTAAGCGAGGAGTTGATAAAAGACCATCTTGTATGTGATGTAAATAATGATGCAGTGAGAAAGAATTCACTATCTTGAAGTGAAGCAAAATAACATTGAGCAAAGCCATAGAGATTTGTCAAATATATGGGGTGACAGAAAAGCCCATGGATATGCTCATGAAAGAAGAAACATGCTTGCAGTATCAGCTAGTGGGAATGTTGACAGTGTGCATCAGAAAGTCAAGATGAAAAAGAAATATAAAAATTGAAGGGTGTGACTGCCAACCTCATTTCTAACTGTTGCAAATGTGGAGACAGTCATGAACCTAAACGGGAAAAGTGTGCAGCTTTTGGGCAGCAATGTTACAAATGTAAAAAGTGGAACCATTTTAAAAGACAAGTAAAGCTCTAACACGTCTATACTCTACAGTATCTGAGCCTACTAATACAATGGCTAAATAAACAGTTTCAAGCACACAGAATTACTGAAAATACTGTCTTCCATAAAAATACGTGTCTAGCTTATTACACTTTACAATGGTGTAAAGCAACATCAATACAGTTTACAAATGAAAAGAAACAAATATGAAAAATAACCTTAGGTATGGGCACTCCATCCAAAGAGACAAGCAGCTACACAAGAGAATTTTAAAAATGGCTCCTGTAGCTTAAGAAAGCTATGTTAGGCTGTAATAGGCCAATCCTCTTGGTGTAGCTGCTTGTCTCTTTGGATGGAGTGCTCATACCTAAGCTTCTCCTTTTAATTCTACTTTCTCTGGATCCCCACCAAGCCAAGTTTGATCTATTGGCCTGCAGTGCTCTTTAACAGAACCAGGCAACCTTGGAATGAGTGCTATTTTCAAAATATACAAAAACTTCTCCTTTTAATTCTACTTTCTCTGGATCCCCACCACGCCAAGTTCGATCTATTGGCCTGCAGTGCTCTTTAACAGAACCAGGCAACCTTGGAATGAGAGCTATTTTCAAAATATACAAACAGTATGTTTTATCCTCCAGACAAACTTTAATTGCTAGCCCTTGTTTAATTTTTATTTTTAAGTAAAGCACTCCATCACAGACGTTAGTTTGCCCCTCCCCATACTGTACTTCCTAACAGAAGTCTCCCTTTGCAAGCTGTTTCAACTATTTGCAAGCCCTGCTGTTTTTCCAGTATGACTAAACCCTTTCTCCTATAACGTGTGGTCTTTCTAAATCCCACATACTCCTGGTTACAAGTGTTTATTTTATTTCAAAGAAAGGTATGCAAAACAAGTAAGCCCAAAGTACCTACTGATTTTCTTATTTCAGAATATTTGCTGCCCCCCATTCTGTACTTCTAACTGCAATCTGTATTTAGATGCTGTACTATTTGTATGCTCTGCTGTTTCTCTACTTCTGCTAAACCTTTTCTCATATAAATTCTTGTCTTCCTAATTTCCACATAACTCCTTGGTAAAATTGGCTCATTTTATTTCAATAAGACAGGTATGCAAAACAAGCAAGTCAGAGTAACTACTGCCTTTTCTTACTGTTTCTGTAGACTTGCATATCTGTGAAATCAGGGCCAGCCATTTTCATCATACTATTGCTATCCACCACTTTTCTGGTATATTCTGATCCTCCCCCTCCCCACAAGAACAACTGCAGCCTAATCAGGACCAGCCCTTTTCATTATAACCTATAAACCTACTGATAGTCTTCCTTCATCTGTTGCCTGCTACGCTCCCCTCCCCCAATTCCCACCCACCCCCAGTGGTCCTACCTTTATTACAAACAGTAACCCCTTCAACCTATAAAAATCACCACACCTATACTTCCTCCTACAACTTCTCACTACTAACCCTCCTACTCGGCTAATATGTACAAGCACACCATACCTATAGTCACTGCATGTACACTCCTTGCATACATCACATCTTACCAAACCTCCACCATTCCTGCACTCAACCACTACCACTGTACCACCACTCATATCCCACCTCTACACTACTCCTCTCTCATCAGGTCAATAACCTTCCCAATACACTCTCTATATAGACTACAGACCACAATACCTAAACTAAAAACAACCCCTCAACCTAACATAACCCTACCACCATACCTATTGCCCACAGAACACAATAAAAAAACTTCCCTTATAAGTAAGCATATACAGAAATTGATAAAACTAATCTTATCCATATCCAACCTAGCACTCAGTGGAGACATCCATCCTAATCCTGGTTCCTCCATCTCCAACCCATCCCCTCATAATCAGACTACAAACCACATCTCCCAAATCAAAGCCAATAGAAAGCCAACCGACCTCCTTCTGATAAGCCTAAATATTAGAAGTATATGCAACAAGGTGCATGAATTCCATGCCATCATAGACTTCTACTCCCCTGATGTAGTGATCCTTACAGAAACATGGTTAAAACCACACATTACTAATGAGCAAATCCTCTCTGCTGGTTACAATATACTAAGAGTAGACCGACTAAACAAAAAAGGAGGTGGTATAGCTATAATATTTAAGCAGCATCTAGACATCCAGATCTTAAAGTTAGCAGCTCCCCAAATAGGTAAGGAAAAAATAATATATGCCAACCTTAAAATAAACCAAAATAAAACCCTAAACATAATAGGTTGCTACTTCCCACCTGGCCGCAACATCCCTCCACTTGAAAACCTCCTCAGCTGGACTACCCACCACCTACCCCAAGAAACTTTAATTCTAGGAGACTTCAACACGGACTGGCAATCCTGCTCTAGCAACCACCCAACCCATCATGTAAACCTTCATGGCTACACCCAACTAGTCCAGTCACCTACTAGGATAAATAACTCCAACAAACACACTACCCTTCATTGGATACTAGTCAATAAGAGCCCCCAGTCATATATAGCAGGCTGCTTATCTGACAGCCAAAGTGATCACTCCCCAACCTTCTTACTAAGAAAACACCTTTATAAAGCAAAACCCATCATCTACCGTCAAATACGCAGAAAAACTAACTTCAACCCTCTCTCATTCAGCTCATCCTTAAAAGACTGTAACTGGCAACCTCTAAAATACCTCAAACTAGATGACTACTTTAATAAAACATTCCTAAGCATCCTTAATTACCATGCCCCCATAAGACGTTCCCGAACTAGAGCCCAACAATCCCCATGGCTACAAAAAAACATGAAGTCTGAAATGAAAAACAGGGATAAAGCATGGGAGAACTGGCGCAAAACCAAAACCCCCTCTACTAGGCAAAAATTCCTAGAACTACGCATTAGAACCAAAAAGCGTATAAAACAGGACAAAATCCAATACTACCAGTCTGCCCTTACCTCCTCCCAACATAACCCCGAACAATTCTGGTCCTCAAACTCCATCCTCCAACCCAGGTAAAGTAAGTACACCCACTCCTAACTTAACTCACTCCTCCGAAAATATTGCTACCTCTTTCAACAATCACTTCACACAAACCGTACCATCACTAGCTAGACAACACAACCTCCCCCATAAACACACACCATCAACTAGAACTAACAATCTCCCAACTAGCTTCTCTTTCTCTCCTGTTCCTACCTCCAAAATAAAACTACTACTAACTAAACTTAAAACCACCAGATTAGCAGCAAACTCCTAGGCGCATACATTAAACTTGTAGCCGACGCTCTAGCCTACCCCGTATCAGTCTTGATCAACAGATCTCTGTCAGAAAGTAATGTTCCTACACTATGGAAAGTCTCACACAATTCCCCTACACAAAGGAGGCCCCTCCACAGATCTAACCAATTACCGCCCCATAGCTATTCTCTCGACACTCTCCAAAATACTAGAGAGATGCATTCATTCTCAAGTCTCAGATCACCTCCTTGCTAACAACCTCCTCCCCAACACACAACACGGTTTCCGACCTAACCATAGCACCACCACTGCCTTACTCTCTTTCTCTAACACTATCCTACAAAATAAAAATGCAGGTTATCTCTCCTCAGCTACCTTCCTAGACCTCTCTAAAGCTTTCGGCATGGTCCCACACAAACATCTCCTCTCTCTTCTCTATAACCTATCCTTCTCTCAACCAGTCATCAACTGGTTTCAGAGTTACCTATCTGACCGCCAACAAGCAGTTGTTTGGCAGGACAACCTATCCCCCCCCCAACTACCAGTCTCCATAGGAGTTCCCCAAGGGTCCATTCCTGGGACCCCTACTCTTTTCTATTTTCACCAATAATCTAGCCTCAGCCACAACACATGGCACACTCGTACAATACGCAGATGACTCAACCATCATCTGCACAGCCCACTCCCTCCCAGAACTGCAAAAAGTCACACAGGAAGCATTTTCTTCTATTGAAACTTGGTTATCCGATGCCCAACTAATACTCAACCCAAACAAAACAAAATTACTAATCTTCCAACCCACCAAACTTATACTAGACAGCTCTTACTTTAACATCACAACAAAAGACAACACCACCATCCATCCTACAGAACACACCAAATTACTAGGAGTAAAAATAGACAAACTGAACTTTGACATTCACATTTCCGTGACCATTAAAAAAGTGCACAAAAAACTAGGAGCATTATATAGAAATCAGCAACTACTTACCAAAGCAGCTAAAATTTCAGTAACAAATTCTCATCTTATCTCTACCGTACTCTATGCCTCTCTAGTATTTACTAACCTTAGACAATGTGATCTAAATAAAATCGAAACCTGCTACAACAAAATCGCCACATTCACCACAGGTGCTTCCTACCATATTCACCACTGTCTCTCACTAGCAGAACTAGGCTGGCTAGAGCTCCCCCAATGGTACCTTCAATGGTACCAACTCACACTCACCCACAAACTAATAAACCAACCACTAAAAGTCCCATCCCTCCAGAGTCTACTCCAACCCTACATAACCATGAGACCACCAAGATACAGCCACAAAAACCTCCTACAGGTCACAAGAGCCATTAACTCTGCTGGATAAGCATTATTCTCCTGCACTATAGCCAAACTCTGGAACTCCCTCCCATCCTCAATTACCTCTGTAACTTCTTGCACCCACTTTAAATCCTTACTAAAATCACACTTCAAAACTTGCCAGATATGCTCTTGCAACCCCCCCATCTAATACCATCCTCTCCCCCCACCCACTACCTCTCTCAGCCCCTATCAACAACCTATTCTTAGCAAGCTTGGCTACTAATGTTCCCAGCTACCTACCACATAATACTAACTTCTTGTAGCAACAACTGCTAATGGCTGTTATGTACCTCAAAAACAGTTTGTATCAATTGTTCACTGATGAATCTCAACTACATTTTAACCATGTTTAGTATGTCACCATATTTTAAAAATGTACTATGCTCTACAGCTGTTTTACATCTGTTTTCTTCTCGTCTTGCGTCCTTAACTGGGCTAATGTCTATATTTGAATGCTATGTTTTTTTAACTGTATAATGCAAATAATACTTAATGTGGAGCTTTTCTCCCCGGGCTTCCACTGAAAACAGACCTGTGTCCAGTCGGACTCTACCGGTTAACAAATGTAAATAAATAAAGTGCCGCAAATCTTATGTTAAGAGTATCTGAAGAAGCAAGTAAATCAGATAGACACTGTAGCAAACTCGGAGAGCTGTGAACAAACTTTCTATGTTAATATATTCTCTGTGATCGATAAAACAGTTAATACAGTAGACTTCAGTTGTCAGCAAAGAGTGAAATACTTGTACTGTACAAATTATTTAAAGGGGAAACCTGAAGAGCTTGAAGAAGGCACTGGATCCAAGTGCAACATTATGTCAGCACAAATGTTTCTAAAGTAAAAGCTGGTGAGAAACTTGATTCAGCAAAGTGTGCAAAACTAGTTGCTTATGGTGGTGAAGAGAGTCAAACTGATGGCGCAGTAGTTCTTTCATGCCATTCTGCTGAAAACAGCTATGACCTCCAGTTTTACATACCCAAAAGAAACGTGCAGTTACTGTTAGGCCTCAAAGACAGTCTGAGAATGGGACTCATTTCATTTAATAAAGAGGTTCACCATATCAGTATGAACAACGACGACAGTTTTAGAAAGAATATTTTTAACGAACATGATATCTTCAAAGAAGAGCTTGGTAAATTTCCAGTCAAATACTCCATGAAGTTAAACCATGCAGTAAGTCCAGCAAGGAAGATTTCAGTAGTAATGCAAAGTAAAGTAAAAGCAAAACTAGGCAAAATGGTGAATTTAGGTGTCCTTACTCCAGTAGTAGAACCGACTGAATGGGTATCCTCCATGGTCGTACCTCATAAGAAAAGCTCAGATGATATTCAAATATGAACTGATCCAAGAGACTTAAAGCATTTAAGCGTCCTCATCATTCGATGTGTACAATAGAAAAGGTAGCCGCTCTTATGCCAAATTCCCCTGTTTTCTCAGTCTCAGATGCAAAAAGCTCTTTTTAGCAAATTTCACTGGATCACAAATATTCATTGTTATCCACTTTCAGTACACCATTTGGTAGATGCAGATTTTTGAAAATGCTATTTGGAATCAGTTCTGCCAGTGAAGTAATTCAATGTGCAATGGAACAAATCTTTTCTGGTTATCTATGTGCGATTATACTAGACGACATTATTGTTAGAGGCAATAAACACAACAGAAATCTCAGGAAAGTTCTAAACTGTATACATGAAGTAAATCTTAAACTGAATCCTCAGAAATGTAAATTCAAGCTGAAAGAAGTTACTTATGTGGGTCATTTGTTTACCAGTTTTGGCTTATAACCAGATCTGCCTAAGAAAGAGGCAACTCTTGAAATTCCAGTTCTAAAGAATGTCACATTTTTATGACGTTTTCTTGGTACAGTCATTTTTTTAGGAAAGTTCATCCCAGACTTGAGTGAGCTTTCTGCCTCGCTACGAGTTGACACACAAAAATATAAACTAGTCCTGGTTGGAACACCACCAAAGAATATTTGATATTCTGAAGCAGAAAATTGCCAGTCCACCTATGCTGAGATATTATAATGTTCACAAACCTGTAACTTTTTCTTATGATGCTTCAAAGTACGGCATGGGTGCATCAAGTTTTCAGAAAGACATACCAGTAGCCTGTGTGTCAAGAACTTTAACAGAGATGTCTTATGCACAAATAAAGACCTTTTGGCAATAGTGTTCGCATGTTCAGAGATTATATTTATGGCAGACCTATCCAAATAGAGACTGATCACCAACCTCTAGTGACAATATTAAAAAAACATGCTTGAAATGCATGATGTTAAAACTGCAAAAGTACAACTTCAATACTATCTATACAAAAGGCAAATACTTGCACCTTGCTGATGCTTGTTTCGAGCACCTAAACAAATAACAGAACAGCATGGAAACAAAAATGCAGACTTTGAAGTCATGGAAGTCAGAGACTTTTCGTCATCATGGCTTGATGAACTAAGAAATCACACAGCTTCAGACCCAATTTTCCAGAAGCTGCAAAACGTTATTAGTCAAGGAAGGCCAACACGACAAACCAGTTTACTACTAGACATAAAACAGTATTTTCCTTACTGATACGAGCTCATGATGGAAGATGGAATCATCATGAAGGGTCCTAAAATGCCAATTCCTAAAGCATTACACAACAGGAATACATCAACATTTTGCATTGTGGTCACCTGGGTACTGATTCAACCAAAAGAAGGGCAAAAGGCATAGTATTTTGGCCTTCTATGTCTGAAGATATAGAGAAGGAAACTTTAGCTTGGTCAATCTGCAACAGCAACAAACCACACTAACAAAAAAGTAACTTCAGCTAAACCAAATTCCTGAATTACCAGGTTCAACGGTTGCTACTGATATTTTCAAATGGAATGGTCAGCATTACTTAGTGTTAGTTGCTCTTACTCAAATTGGTTTGAAATTGACCTTCTTTCTAACTTAAAATCCAGCACTGTCATTACAAAACTGAAGAGACATTTTTCTGTCCATGGTAGTCTGCACAAAGTGATTTCTGACAATGGTGCATAGTTTACAAGTCAGGAGATAAGAAATTTGCTGAGTCTTGGGACTTTGTTCATATTACTAACAGTACTGAGTATCCACAGTCCAATGGCTTAGCTGAACGTGCAGAATTATCCAAGAGAGCTGGTACTGATGTTTTCCTTAACTTACTCAATCTCAGAAACATTCCTCAAGACGACTTACTAGGTTCACCTAATCAGAGATTAATGTCCAGACACACGAGAAAGTACAGTTGTATACACGTACCATAAATGTAGATGTTCGAGTGTATTCACTGTTGCAGTCATCACATTTAGATTATACCTGCCAGGTTAGCCCTCAACCGGCCCGAATACCAGAGACTTAGTATTTCTGCTTCAGTTACTGTCGCTTGAGGACCGATGTCAGGTCATCAGTAGTATAAAGTAAGGCAGCCGACGTCATTACAAATGTTTTTCTTGCTCTAACCTGTCAGGAGCTCCCAAGTAGGAGGCCAGGCTCTGGTGGAAGAACCCCGCCAGTGGAAAATAAATACCAATATGTCCCTTGTAATGAAAGGGGAAAGTACAGTTGTGTACACTTACCATAAATGTAGATGTTTGAGTGTATTCACTGTTGCAGTCATTACCTTTGGGTAATCTGCTGGTAGGTTGCCCTCAGTCGGCTTGAATAACAAAGTCTTGGGTCCTGCATCAGTTGCTGTATCTTCTTCCATGACGTCAGGGGTATAAAACATGCAGCCGATGCCATTTTAATCAGTTTTTCTTGCCCCAGATGTCAGCTGCCCCCCAAATGGGGAGCAAAAAAAAAAAAAAAATATATATATATATATATATATATATATATATATATATATACATGTAATTTGGAACACAAAAATTATACCTCCAGCTAAAAGCAGATACACCAAAAAGGCTTTTGAGCATAGTAAAGGAAAGAAGAGGTATAATAAGAGAGAAATAGGGGGGCTGACTGGTGGATAACCAGGACTGCAACAGTGAATACACTTGAACATCTGCATTTATGGTAAGTGTACACAACTGTACTATGTTCTTCGTGTTTCACTGTTGCAGTCATTACATTTGGGTAGAATCCCAAAGCTATGGTTGGGAGGATGGAATTATACAGAATTAGGAGCAGCTATAAGGCCCTACAGGACCAGCAGTGGCAAAGTCTGCTCTGGATTTAGAAAACACAGGTAAATAGTAATATTTGGTGAACGTATGAACTGAGCTCCAAGTAGTAGCTTCTAGAATGTCTCTGATAGGAACCGCTCTGAGAAAAGCTGCAGAAGTAGATGCAGCCCTGGTGGAATTGGATCTGATCCCCTTGGGGACAGGTTTACCATGGTGCATGTAGCAGAAACGAATACAATGGCTTATCCACTTTGAAATAGTCTGCTTTGAAATAGCCTTTCCCTCTGCCCCTGTAGAAAATGCCACCAGTAGTTGCTCAGATTTTCTTAGAGATTTTGTCCTGTTTAAACAGAATCTTAGTTGTCTGTGTACATCCAATGAATGCAGAATCCACTCCCCCTTGTTCTGTGGATTTGGGAAAAACGTTGGCAAATGAATGGTCTGGTTAAGAGCCACACTGGATACCACCTTAGGCATAAAGGATAGATTGGTCCTGAGGGCCACCCTGTCTGGATAAAAGATAATGAAAGGTTCCACTGCCATAAGAGCCTGTAGTTCTGAAATCCTTCTAGCTGAAGTGACTGCTAAAAGAAAAATTGTCTTACAAGAGAGAAATTTTATGTCTGCAGTAGCAGCTGGTTCAAAAGGAGGTAGGGTGGGTTTTTCCAGCACAAAATTGAGGTCCCATGCAGGGGTTGGTGCTCTCCTGGGAGGTCTAAAATTTTTGGCCCCCTCTGAGATACTGCTTTAGCAGGGAATGAGAAAAGAGAGGAGGCTCTGTATTGTAATGAGCAGAAATGGCCGAGGCATGGATTTTTATATAAGAAAAATATAGGCCCTTTTGAAGCATCTCAGTTAAATATTGCAGAATCTGAGGAATATTGGGCATTGCTGTGTTTATTCCTTGTGCTTGGTGCCAGGCAAAGAATCTTTTCCATTTATCAGTGTAAGATTTTCTAGTACTAGGCTTTCTAGCCTCCAAAATGACATCCATCACAGGTTTACTGAGAGATGCGACTGGTGAAATTAGTTGATTAGCCATGCTGCAAGATTCAGAGTTTGGAGCGAAGTGTGCAGAATTTGATAGTTCTGCTGAGACGGTAGGTAAGGTGCCGGAGGCAGGTACCATGGAGGAAGGTGTGACATATTGCGTTGAAGCGGGTACCAGTGTTGGCGAGGCCAGTCTGGAGCAATCAGAATCATTTTCGTTTTTTCCTGTCTGACTTTTAGTAAAACCATGGAGAATAGAGACAGAGGGGGAAAGGCATAGACTGATAGGTTTTTCCAGCTGAAGGACAGAGCATCCACTTTCCAAGCTCTTTTGTGAGGAGTTCTTGTGCAGAATTTGTCCAACTGATAGTTTTGGGAAGAGGCAAAAAGATCTATGTCTGGGCTCCCTCATCTTCCTGTCAACATGCTGAAGATTTGTGGATACAGTTTCCATTCGTGTGGGCCCATAAGATTTCTGCTTAGTTCGTCTGCCAGAGTATTTTGCTTTCCTGGCAGGAACTGAGCTTGTAGATGTATTTGGTAAGTCAAGGCTGTGTTCCACAAAGCAATGGCTAGTCTGCAAAGGGGGTAGGAGTGGGTACCCCCCCTGCTTGTTTATGTACCACATAAAGGTGGTGTTGTCCGTCTTTATCAGTAGTTGCCCTGGATGAAGAAAGTCCTTGAAGGGTGTCAGAGCATTCTGTACAGCTAGCATTTCTTTTTGGTTGATATGTAGGTGCATTTGATTTGGGTACCATTCGCCCTGAATGCATCTCCCTGCCATATGGGCCCCCCCCAAGCATAATTTTATGCGTCTGTAGTCAGGGTTTGGGTGGCAGGGGGTGGAATGAATGACAGTCCTTTGTTTTGGTGACAGGACTCTGCCCACCATAGGAACTCCTGTTGCAGGCAAGGAATGATAGGAATCATTGTTTCCAGGCGGTGACAATGTTGACTCCATAAGCTTTTTAGGTACCATTGAAGTTTCCTCATATGCAGTCTTGCATATGGAATTAGTAGAACACAGGAAGCCATGAACCGCAAGGCCTGCAGAATTTGTCTTGCAGATAGCTGGGATTTTGTGGCCACTTGTTTGAAGAATGTCATCAATTGAGATCATTCCAAAATGGTGGACAGCCTGTAAGCACACCGACAGTGCAGCTCCTGCATTCCTATACTATAATCTGACTTCAAACCAGCGCATCGCTTAGGAAAAGTATACCAAACATCAATGGATTAAAGCAGAAATACAAGCACTTACTTGTTTCATCTTTATTTTTCAAAGATTCTCTCATTCTGAAGGAAAAATAATTACTTGTTGGAAACAGAGCCCTGAACCGCATGGTATGGATTCTTCAAGACTAACAGGCCTAATAAGAGGAAAGTAACAAGAAAAACAACTTTCATAACAAGACTTATTTAAAATTCTGTACTACTACTAGGAATCTAACTATACAAGATTAATGGAGAATCAGCCAGATCGGATAGAAACTAATCACAAAAACCAAACTGTCTGCAGTTACTACTCCTGAGAAAGAAACCACTTCTAAAAGGCAAAAAGTACAGTTTTGTACCTACCATAAATGTAGATGTTCGAGGATCCACATTGCTGCAGTCCTAACCATTGGGTAGTCCGCTGTCCCAGTCGGCCCGAATACCAAAGTATATGGCTGACGTCGGTCAAGGCGCATTAGACTGACGTCAGTACGTCAGGGTACTAATGCGCATGACCGACGTCATATCCTCAGTCTTTTCTTGCCCCAGATGTCAGAAGACCCTAAAAAGACAAGGCCAAAACCAAAAACCCCAAACATTCCTGCACCAAAAATATGTACAATATATACAAAATTACAAAAGTATAACCTCACCTACACAACCACCCCTAAACACAGAGGGAAGGAGGGAGGGTAAATTGGACTGCAGCAATGTGGATCCTCGAACATCTACATTTATGGTAGGTACAAAACTGTACTATGTTCTTCATTCCACATTGCTGCAGTCCTAACCATTGGGTAGAATCCCAAAGCAGAGGTAAGGGAGGCTGGCAAATCATAAGGAAGCAGGAGCTGTCAACATGCCTTGCAAAATAGCTGTGGCAAAACCAGCCCTAGATTTAGAGTAGAGAGGAAGGTGATAATGCTTAGAGAAAGTATGCACTGAACTCCAAGTAGCTGCCTCCAAAATATCCTTAGTTGCCACCCCCTTAGAAATGCTGTTGAAGTGGCAGTAGCCCTAGTGGAATGAGGCCTAATCCCAGCTGGAATCTCCTTGCCATGATGGGAATAACAAAATGCAATGCAAAACCCAATCCACTTAGAAATAGTTTGTTTTGACACAGGCTTGCCCTGAGAACTCAAAGCAAAAGAAACAAACAACTGCTGAGACTGCCTAAAATCCTTAGTCCTGCTTAAATAATAACGCAATTGCCTGTGTACATCTAAAGTGTGCAAAATCTTTTCCCCCTTATTTTGGGGATCTGCATAAAAAGTAGGCAAATGAATAGTTTGGTTTAAAGCCACACTAGAAACCACCTTAGGCATAAAGGAAGGATTAGTACGTAATGATACCCTATCCTTATGGAAAATCAAAAAAGGCTCTACCGCCATAAGGGCCTGCAATTCAGAAACCCTTCTTGCAGAAGTAATGGCCAACAAAAAAGCAGTCTTCCATGACAAGTATTTCAATTCAGCAGTAGCCGCAGGCTCAAAAGGTTGTAGAGTAAGTTTCTCCAACACAAAATTGAGATCCCAAGCAGGAGTAGGAGCTCTACGTGGGGGCTTATATTCTTTGCCCCTCTAAGAAATTGCTTGAACAAAGGATGTGAAAACAATGGTGGGTCACAATCATAGTGAGCTGAAATTGCTGCAGCATGAATCTTAATGGAAGAGAAAGACAAACCTTTGTCCAATAACTCAGTAAGATATTGAAGAGCCACACTCAAATTAGGCTCAGAAATCTCCAATTTTTTTGCTGCACTCCAAAATAAAAATCTCTTCCATTTTCTCGTACACTTTCCTTGTACTAGGTCTTCTGGCTTCCATAATCACATTTAAAACTTGTTGAGGAAGTTGAGACCTGCTGTGTTTCAAAACAGAATATGCCAGGCTGTTAGATGAAGAGAGTGAAGCTTGACATTGAGCAGGTGACCGTCCCTCTGAGACAACAGGTGTGGAATCAAAGGTAAAGGCCATGGAGGCTTCCTTACCAGACTCCTCAGTAATGGGTACCAGTGTTGCTGAGGCCAATCTGGAGCTATTAAAATCATCCTTGGCTTGTCTTGTCTGACCTTTAGGAGCACCTTTGGGAGAAGAGGCAGAGGTGGAAAGGCATACACATGAAGATTTTTCCAACTGAAAGAAAGAGCATCCACTTTCCAGGCTGTGTGATGAAACCTCTTTGTGCAAAACTTTGGCAGCTGGTGGTTTAGTGGAGAAGCGAACAGATCTATGTCTGGAGTTCCCCATGACACTGTCAATTTCTGAAATACATGAAGATCCAGTTTCCACTCGTGGGGATCCATGATTTGTCTGCTTAACACATCTGCTAAGGAGTTCTGTGCTCCCGGCAGAAACCTTGCCTGAAGAGTTAGTTGCAAGCTGAGCGCAGTCTCCCATAAAATCATTGCTTGCCTGCACAACGGGTAAGAATGTGTTCCCCCTTGTTTGTTGATGTACCACATGACAGTTGTGTTGTCTGTTAGAATCAACACCTGCCCTGGAAGAAGTAACTCCTTGAAAGCCATTAATGGAAACTGGACTGCTAACATCTCCTTCATGTTGATATGTAGATGCTGTAGTCTGGCAGGCCACTTGTCTTGTATCCACTTTCCATTTAGATGAGCTCCCCAAGCAATGTCTGAGGCATCTGTCGGTAGAATCTGACTCGCCTCTGGCCGGGTCACAGGGAGTCCCTTGTTTAGGTGACATTCCTGAGCCCACCACAAAAATTCCTGTTGAATGCAAGGTATTATTTGAATAACAGTGTCCAAATCCTGGCAGTGCTGTGTCCATACATTTTTGAGATACCATTGCAGCTTCCTCATATGCAGTTTGGCATTGGGAAGCACCAGAATACAAGATGCCATGAACCCTAAGGCTTGAAGGACTGTCCTTGCAGTCAGCCCGGACTGAAGAGATAGTTGATGGAAGTAAATGGAAAGATTCTTTTGTTTGTCCGGGGTTATAAAGGCCATGTGAGCTGCTGTATTCAGTCTCACACCTAGAAAGCACATGTCTTGAGAGGGTACTAGACTGGACTTTATTTCGCTCACAGAATACCCTAGGCATCTTAGCACTGCTATCACATATTCCAAATGCTGTAAAAGGTCTTCCTTTTCTTGGGCCAGAATCAGGCAGTCGCCCAAGTAAGGATAGATTTGAATTCCTTTTAGCCTGAAGTAAGCTATCACTGGAGCCAGAACCTTTGTGAATACTCTGGGCAGTAGATAAGCCAAAGGGCAATGCAGAGAACTGATAATGGGAATTTCCAGCTCGAAACGTAGATACTTCCTGCAACTCAGTCTGATAGGCACATGAAGGTAAGCCTCCTTGAGATCTAAAGTTACCATCCAGTGATCTTTGCCCAGCAGAGGTAAAAGCTGTTGTAACGTCAACATTTTGAACTTGGGAATGTCCAGATAAGTGTTGAGGATAGATAAATCCAAAATTGGTCTCCACGTGTCCCCCTTCTTTGGTACTAGGAACAGGCGAGAATAAAATCCTAGGCCCCTGTCTGGCACAGGGACTGGCTGAATGGCCCCTATTTGGAGTAACAGAGAAATTTGCTTGTGAGCCTCCTTTCTTTGTAGAGGAGGAATGTCTGGCATGCCTTTGAAAGGAGGCAAGGTATGGAAATAAAACCTGTAACCGCGGTGAATGATATCCAGAACCCATCTGTCTTGGGTAATTAAATCCCAATTTTCTTTGAAAAGAGCCAGCCTTCCTCCCAAAGGTGCTGCCAGACGAGAATGTACTGGCAGCTGAAAAGGCAGGTCATTGGGTCTGTTTACGAAAGGACTGACCCCTGCCCTCACCAGAAGTCTGAGCAGGTGAACTCCCTGTTCTAGGCCTAAAAGAACCTTGAGCTCTGCCCCTACCACGTCTAGACCTACCCCTAGACTGGGAATCATAAGTAGGATATGTCCATCCCTTAGTAGGCCAATTTCTACTAAACTTCGGAGGCTGCACCTGCAAAAAATCTTTAACAGTTTGCATAGACTTAGCCTTGTCCTCCATTTTCTTTAAAACTGCTTCCACAGACGAACCAAACAACACGTCAGACTGTAAAGGAGCATCCAAAATCCTTGTCTTAACATGCTCAGCTAAATTCTGATCCCTCAACCAGGCGTGCCTACGAAGAACAGAACCAGTGGCAGCCACCCTCGAGGAGGCCTGCACAGCATCAAAACCACATTGCAGTGAATGCTTACCCACCTGTTCAGACACATGAACTAAATCCTGCAACTCTTTACACTCAATACCTTCCGCCAGAGCATCCACCTTAGACTTCAATTGTGAAAGGAGATAATTTTGATATTTTAACATGTGAAACTGGCAATTCAACGCCCTCATGGCTAAAGTGGAAGAAGTATACACTTTCTTTCCCCATCTATCCAAAGCCCTTGCCTCTTTATCAGGAGGAACAGGATTTTTAACAACAGAAGCCTTAACACCTTTAGGCCCCTGAGAGACAGTTTCCGGGTCTGCCCTAGGACTCTAAAAAGATACTTGTGAGCTTCAGGCACCCTATAGTACCTATCAGGTTTAACTGGGGCAGGAGGCAAAGAATCAGGGTTTAGGGAAGCCTCTGCAAAACATCTTCTACCACATTCAGAACAGGAGGTATAGCTAAAGGCCTATGCTGGGGTAAAACAAGAATTCCTAAGCCTCTTCCTGGAATCAGAGAAATCTTGGCCTTCCCATTTAAAATGCTCCCTCATGGAATGCAGAGTCTCTGAAAATGAAAAATCCTCAGGAGGAGAAGCTGACGGAGTAGAATCATCCACATCAGAATCAGAATAAGGAGGATACTCCTGCAAGTCTTCAGCCGAAGACTCAGAAGCCTCCGAACACTGCTCAAAACTCTCAAACTCAGGCTCCACCCTGGGCCTCTTATCAGGAGGGGGCATAGAGCCTCTAATCATAGTAATCAAATCCTCTGCCATTTTAAGCATATGTTTCTTAGGCAAAGATCCTGAAGAGCTAGGAGAAACCCCCACTGAAGTTAAACCTGGCCTGCCTCTCAAAGAAGCCTTGGAAACAGAAGGGGAGGCTCTAACCACCTTAGGAAGAGAGGGAAGAACAGCCACCTGAGAAGCCCCTTCAGCCTGGCCTACCTCCTGAGAGGACACATCCTGTAACAGTAAAGTCTCTCCCTGAGACTCTAAAGAAACTCCTGGTAAAACCTCCGGCTCCACAGAGCCTTCTAAAGAACCGACGTCCGGGACTGCCGGTTCTTCCACCCTAGGCTTTGCTGCTTTGTCCTTGCGCTTTTTGGACGAAGCGGGCGTCGGAGCATCCGACGGCATTTTATAATTACAACGCTTCCCAAAACTAACCTGGCACAGTCTAACCTTCTCTTAATAGTGCGTTTGTTAAATCTAGCACAAGAGCGGCATCCAACAACGCCGTGCTCAGGCCCTAAACAAGGTATACACAAGGTATGGTAATCCCTATGAGGTATCTGTTTCCCACAAGAAATACAGTTATTCACTTTTTCTGACATCCGGTTAAATACTGAGGCAAGAAAAAACCAAAATATTCCCCAACGGGGTACTTAGCCAACTTTGATTCGGTCTGAAACTCCGACTTCAGAAAATTTCAGAACGCCAACCTGCACTCGCAAAACTGCTTCTGCATCGGACCATGCGGCAAAAAAGACTGAGGATATGACGTCGGTCATGCGCATTAGTACCCTGACGTACTGACGTCAGTCTAATGCGCCTTGACCGACGTCAGCCATATACTTTGGTATTCGGGCCGACTGGGACAGCGGACTACCCAATGGTTAGGACTGCAGCAATGTGGAATGAAGAACATCATTAACACGCAACAACAAGAAGCTGATAAAATGTCTCAAAGATTAAAACAGGAACAACCTTTAACACTGGAGAATCTGAAAACTGCTTTACAAACAGAAGTGCAGGGTTTCTCTCGTAAGCTAACTACATTTGGCTCTACTCTGGACCAAATTGTGCTTAGGCTCGAACAAAATGAAGCTAAAATTATGGACAATGAGCTAAAAATAAATGAACTGCAACAAAAAGCACAAACCAATGACACCATAATTAAAGAATTACAGCAAAAAATGTTAGAAGCTAGAAGCCGGAGAAATAATTTTATCATAAGAGGTATTCCAGAGAGCTTTGATAATTCACAACTTATTCCAATAATAAAAGAAATACTAAGCTCTCTTCTGGCTAATAAAAATCTCCTGGATGAGATAGTGATCGAAAGAGCTCACAGAACTATAAAGCATACACAAACAAGGGATCTTCCTAGACAAATCTATATCAGACTGCTTAATTCAGCACATGTTCAACAGATACCGTCTGCTTATAAGATTAAAAAGAATGTTACATGGAGAGCGCATAAAATTATGATTACTCAAGATCTTCCTTTACAAATTAAACAAAATCGACAGAAACTCAGCAAATCCTGCAATTACCTCATTGAAAATAAGATTCGTTTCCAAATGAGATATCCTGCAACTTTAACATTTTATTACAAAGAAGAAAAAATATCCTTGGAAACACCTTGTGTCTTTCGGCTTTTCCCGGTTAGGGGTCGCCACAGCGGAACTCCGGTCAGCTAATGATTGGCAGTAGAGTTTTACGTGCTGGCTTGCCAGGCCTAAAGCACAACCTTCAACGAAGGAACGCCCATTCACGCATGTCGCCACACAGAAGATGCTCTGAGAATCGAACGGGCGACGTCTAACTGTGAGGTGACAAACACCTGACCAGGCACAATCCACCTTTATGCGTCTCTTCAAAGTAAATCCTGCCTGAGACAACTCTTTTCATATCTTTTGATCCAAAAACAACATTTGGAAGGCTAAACAAGTGCTACAGCTCCAAAGAACTACAGGACAGAAGAATATACCACTCGTAATGGAAATTTTAAACAAATGGATGTGGAATGTGTTCTAAACAACTCTGCTTACTTGCCTGTAAAGAAAACCTCTGTTACACTGTAATACTTAAGGTACTGTCTTTTAGTAACTGCCTTTACATTTAAAAGTTACAAAGCTACCTAACACTGTCTGCATAGAGAAATTACTTTAAAGCGCATTTACAGCTTACAAAAAAGTGTTAAATTACATTTAAAAAATGGGATATAACCTTCGATATAATTAAGTAGTGTAAATATTAGACATAAGTAGTTTCAGTTAAAATGTATACTCATTATTCTACTGGCATAATCATTGAGTTGCTTTTAAGTAGGTCTATGAGCAAGGTACAAAAACATTTCTCTTTTTTTTTCTTCCTCTCTGTTTCTTCAGTTGATGGCACTGGTTAATTAACATATGAGTTCACAATGATGTGTTTATATGGCTTTTGACAGTGCAGTGTTAAATGAAGATTCCAATACATTTAAAGAACCACAGTTAGTTGCTGTTAGCAAGAATAAGGCAAATGCTGTTGGATTTTAAAGTGCTGCCTTCTTTAAATGTTTAAAATGTATAATCATTATTCTGCTGACATAACCACAGAGTTACTTTTAAATGTGTCTATTAGCAAGGTATAATTTTTTTTTTCTTTTCTCTCTGTTTGTTCAAGTAGATGGCACTGGTTAAAGAGTACACAATGTTGTGTCTTTCGGCTTTTCCCAGTTAGGGGTCACCACAGCGGAACTCCGGTCCGCTAATGATTGGCAGTGAATTTTTACGTGCAGAGTTGCCAGCCCTGACGCACAACCTTCAACGAAGGTATGCCCATTCACGCACGTCTCCACACAGAAGACGCTCTAGCTGAGAATCGAACAGGACAACGTCTTACTGTGAAGCGACAACACTACCGCAGCAATGATGGATCTCTATGGCTTTTGCCAGTGCAATGTTAAATGAAGTTCCAATACATTTTAAAGAACCACAGTTCGTTGCTGTTAGTAAGAATATGGCAAATGTTGTTGAATTTTAAAGTGCTGCCTTCTTTAAGTGTTTAACATGTATAATCATTATTCTATTGGCATAACCATTGAGTTACCTTTAAAGGTGTCTATGAGCAAGGTACAAAAACATTTTCCTTTTTTCCCCGTTTGTCCAGTAGATGGCACTGGTTAATTAATAATATGAGTTCACAATGACTGCTTGTATGGTTTCCAATACATTTTAAAGAACCACAGTTAGTTGCTGTTAGCAAGAATAATGCAAATGTTGTTGAATTTTTAAAATGATGTCCTCTTTAAATATACATATATTGTACTTGGTTTCTGAAAATATTGTTTTGTTAACTCTTCAATAACTCTTGAAATGTTAAGAATTATAATATGTTGCTGTTACTACAAAACTTTTTATAAAAGCTACTTTTCCTTTTCTCTCTATATAATATCTAAGGGTACAATTAATATAACACTTTAAGAAGTCTGAAAATGAATATGCAGTATATAAAAGAAGGAGCGGGATGAGCACAGTCTGTTAGCTGATGACTGTTCGCATTTGGAACAGTATGGGTATTATTGACATCCCTCTGATTTACATCTACTCCTTGTTGTTAAAAATAATAGTTTATTTTAGTTTCTTAACTCATGCACATTTACAAATACAGAGGGATGGGTGGTTAGGCACCTATTTAGAGTTTAGAAGTCACAACATTTATTCTTAAGATAAATACACTAACAGAAAAAGTTTATAACTGTATGTTTGTGTATCAACTAATGAGAAACTTCAACAATATTAATAAAAAATGATAACCACAGACTCTTGGAATGTTAAAGGGATGGTAGATAAAAAGAAAAGAAATGGAATCATGTTTCTCACATACCAAACTAAGGCTGATATAACTTTCTTGCAAGAAACTCACTTAGATGATCAACTTTGGATTAGGGAAAGGAAAATAAAATGGGTTAAAACAATAGTTGCTGCAAATTATAGTTATTGTCCAGGGGAGTGGCCATTATAGCAAATAAATCCTTCCAAGGAGAGATTACTTCCTATGAAGCTGACTCAAAGGGAAGATAGGTATTATTTACTACTGAATATCATACTTTAAACAAACCATTACTCTTTCTGAATATATATAGCCCCTGCTCAAATCAACATCTCTTCATTTATAAAATCTTTAATATATTAGCCAAATACCCAAATCATCTGTTTATTGTAGGTGGGGACTGGAATGCTTTATTAAATCAAGATAAGTATAGATCGCATAATAAAAACAGACAGTCACAATCTACCACTACAGCACTTGAAGAATTACAAAATACATTTGAACTAGTTGACCCTTAAGTTAAATTTCAATATGATAAAACAATATCAAGATTCACTTTCTTTTCAGCCACTCATAAAATGTGGTCCAGGATAAAGATTTTTCTAAATTCCCTTGCTTTCCTTTCTAACAAATGAAATTATGCTGCATCACCTAGAACTCTTTCAGATCATTCCAAAATTAGACCTTTAATAAACTTTCAAGCTCATAAACAAAATATTTCCTTTGCAATACCTGGACGTTAAATATTAATTATACAAAACCAAGAAACTACACAAAAAATTTAGAAGGTGCTAGCCCAACTTCAAAATGATTTTATATCCGATCAAATTCCATATGACATGCAATGGGTGGTTACCAAGGCGGTCATCAGGGGTATTATTATTAAAAAATCTGCATGGCTCAAAAAAAGTATAACAATCTTAAGAATGAACTAGAGTGTCAAATAAACACTGCTGAACTAGAACTTCAGGAAAAATATTCTAAAGAACTTGAGGAAAAAATAATTGATTGGCAAAAACAATTACACAAACACTATTTAGAAAATATCTCCTTCTTAGAATTAAGGTCAATATATCAATATTCAGAATGGGCTCAAACACCATCAAAATTCCTAGCTAGACTAATTAACATAAAAAAGTGGACCTCCTAGGATCAAAGGAATAAAATATGAAGGACATGTGAAATATAAAGATCAAGATATAGTGGACGCTTTTGAAGATATTTATAAGAAATTATACAATATACCCTTATCATCATATACAGACAGATTTGAGGACTTTATACATAATATAAACTTTCCACAAATTACAGACGATCAAAGGAAACTTAAAATCACCGTTACATTTAAAAGAGATAAAAGATGCAATAAACAAACTAAAATTAGGTAAATCCTCTGGGCCTGATGGATACACATCGGATTTTTATAAGCTATCCGATCTCCAAAGTGTTATTAAAAGTTTTCAACTATATAATACAATACGGTATAACAGACAAATACTTAAATAACTCCAAGACAGTGTTGATTTCTAAACCGCATTCTGACCCAACAGATCCAGCAAATTATAGATCAATAGCCCTCATAAACACTGATCTTAAGACATTAGCCCATGTTGCAGCAAATAGACTTAAGAATATACTCCCCTCTATTATTTCCCAACAACAAATGGGCTTTATGACAAACAGGCAAACAAGTGACAACACCCTCCTTTTAGATACCATTGTAAGACTACTTAATAGGGATAAATGCCCCAGAAATGCCCTTACAGTAGATGCAACTAAAGCTTTTGATAGAGTAAACTTACATTTTCTCTTTAATATACTGCCTTTATATGGTTTTCTTCAAGAATTCATTAAAATAATCCAGGTTCTCTATCAGAAAGCTTTTACTACTATACAGGCAAAATAACTAACCCTATACTCTTATCCAATGGTAAAAGACAAGGATGTCCTCTTTCGCCATACCTATTTAATCTTTATCTAGAACCCCTCCTTCTGTTTATTTCACAAAAAAACTTTCATCATATTCCCAGAATCCACAATACAAATCTTATATACTCGGCCTTTGCTGACGACTTAAATATATACTTCCAACTCCCCACTACTGACCTCCCAAAAATACTTAGTTATTGATGAGTTCTCGGTAGTTTCAAATTATAATTTAAATTTAAACAAGTCACACATATTTTCCCATCAATCCTATAGGGCATAAAGAATTGTACTTTCCTATAAGTGAGATCAAAATAAACTACAAGATAAAATATCTAGGAATAATACTTACTTCAGACTTCAAAGATATTATAAACAATAACCTACTAACTACATGGACTAGTATTCAAAACAATATGGATAGATGGAAGAACATTAATATGTCTCTACTGTCAAAAGCTAGTGCTGTCAAGATGAATTTTCTACCAAGAATACTCTTTCAATTAAATGCTACTATTTCAAATATTCCCCAAAACTTCTTCCTTGCCATGGAAAAAGCTAGATCAAGATTCTTATGGTATCCCAAATCTACCATAATTAAATATGCAAAACTTTTACTCGCCAAAGATAAGGGGGGATTGGGGTTACCCGATTTTAAGCTTTACTATAGTATAATTACTGTATACAGACTAATACAAATAATAAACTATGACTCGCATATAAATACTTGGACACCCCAGTGGACCAAAATCTGGTATGAACAGTTGAAATTCCTTGGCTGTAATATCAAATCCTTACCATCCTTGAATTTAAACCAGGCTAGCATATACATGAAGAATTTACACCCACTAATTAAAAACATGATTCTTACAACACAGAAACTATTTAAATCATTGCAATTAGCTGACGCGTTTGCCCTTATTACAACCGTTACACCTAAATCCTAATTTACTAATAAATAAATAAACCAGTAAATCTAACAAACTACCCCCTGATAAAAGACTACACAATATGGGATATATACCAATGGAAAAGCTCTAACATGGGGCAAATGAGACTTGAACTCAAACTTCCTATGAAATATAGTATTATCCTTAACCAACTTCATCATCTTATTAATGCTAAATTCTCACAAAGACACACTGACTTACAGAACATAGATTTAGTTAAATTAATACTTGAAAATCTTGTGATTAAAGGGAAAACAATTTCTAGGACTTATAAAATTGTAATGAGTGCAAAACATCAGCACTCATTATTTTCAAACTATTGGCAAACGAAAAATCAATCACTGACTGAAGAAAATAAGAAACTAGCCATTGAAAATACAATCAAATTCATTCCTTTCAAGAAGCTGTTATATACACAAATTATGGTAAATAATCTATATTATACCTTATCTAAATTAAATAAATTCAATCCTAAGTTTTCGCCTATATGTCCCCATTGTCTGGATCAAACAGCTGATGTTTTACATGTCATGTGGAACTGTACTAAGATACACAACTTATGGTGTTCCTTGAGAGTAAGATTAGAGAAGATGGGATATGAAAAATCAACCCTTACTTGGAAGACAGCTATATTGTACATTAATATCAATCAACTCCCAAAAACATTAAAACGTCTTTATTACGATGTGTGCCCTTATTAACTTCTTTATTACAAATAATTGGAATGTCATGTCACCAATTACATGGGAAAATTTTAGCAATCTTGTTATCAGATACATCTCATCTCACAAATTAATTTATCCAAAAACAAAAACAAACGCTATTACCAAAAATATTGGGGTTACTTGCTAGATATAATTCTTGACAAATAAAATTTGCCTACAAATTGTCATGAAAAGCTAACCTTTAAATAAGAAATGAATGTAGTATAACCAGTCTTTCTTGCATCTTCTCCCTTTTCTTAGTAAATGTGTAACTAGACATTTTCCCTAAACATACAAATAAATGGTTACATTTCTATTTTTACTTTATATATATATACTATCCCCATTCTAACTATCCCTTATGAGACCAAATGAACATAAGAATTCTCATACCTTACTTGACGATGTAGTGACTTCTTATGTATATATTGTGTGTGTGTGTGTGTGTGTGTGTGTGTGTGTGTATATATATATATATATATATATATATATATATATATATATATATATATACACACACACACACACATATATATATATACACACACACACACACACACACACACACACACACACACACACACACACACACATGTATAATTTTCTCGGAACGAGATTGTTGTCGGTTTTCTTTAGATCGGTATTTATATTGTTTATTTGTGTTTTTGAGTTACCGTACTGTTGTTATTATTTGAAAAAAGAAAATTGAAATAAAGAGATTTTGGGGAAAAAAGAATGTCATCAATTGAATTTGTTTGTCTGGTTTGAGGTAAGCCATCTGGGCAGTTGTACTCAAGCTTGTACCCAGGAATGTAATTATTTGAGAGGGTACCAGTTGTGATTTCTTTTTGTTGATGGTGTACCCTAGGCATGTTAGAAACCTTTTCACAAATGCCAGATGCTGTAGAAGAGTGTCCTTGTTTTCTGCCTGAATTAGACAATCATCCAGATAAGGATAACTTTGAATGTTTCTTTGTCTGCAAAATGCAATTACTGGTGCCAGGTACTTTGTGAAGACCCTGGGCGCAGTAGATAAGCCAAAGGGCAGTGCAGAGAACTGGTAATGCAAAAAGCCTGCTTTGAAGCGGAGGTATCTTCTGCAAGATTCCCTGACTGGGATATGCAGGTAAGCTTCTTAAGTCTAGAGTTACCAACCAGGCATCCTTGCCCAGCATAGGCAGTAACTGTTGTAGAGTCAGCATCTTGAATTCTGAAATGTCCAGGAAAGTATTTAGAATGGAGAAGTCCAGAATTGGACACCATGAGTTGTCTTTTCTGGGTACCAGGAAACGTCTTGAATAAAAACCTTGTCCTTTTTCCTTTTCTGGTACTGGTTGAATAGCCCCCATAGCCATGAGGGACAGAACTTATTTCTGGGCCTCTGCCCACTGATTTGGAGGCAGATCTGGCCATCCTTTTGGAAATGGCAACATGTGGAAATGAAATCTGTGTCCCTGGGATACTATATTTAAGACCAATTTGTCCTGGGTAATTGGACGCCAATTTTGTGCATGAAATACTACCCCCCCCCCCCCCAAGGGGCTGCCAAAAGATAAGTGCTTGGAAATGCCAGAGAAAAGTCATTGAGACTGTTTGCCGTGGGGGGGGGTGGGTTTGCTACTTCCAGATTTGGAGGTGGAGGCACCCCACTGTTTTGTTCTGTAAGTTCCTTGTGACTGAAACCTGGAGCCTTTGGAGTATCTGGGTTTGACCTGAGTGGCTCTGTTGGGTACTGGAAAGAATCAATTCTTAGTAAGCCAGTGCCTACTGAACCTGGGTGGCTGCACTTGTAAGAAATCCTTTACAGTTTGCATACATTTAGCTTTGTCTTCCATCTTTTTCAAAACTTCTTCTGCCTTATTACCAAACAGACTGTCCTGTTGTAAAGGAGCATCCAACAATTTTGCTTTAACATGATCAGGCAGATTTTGCTCCTTGAGCCAAGCATGCCTTCTTATCACAGATCCAGTTACAGCAGACCTGCAAGAGGCCCCCAAGGAATCAAAACCATATTGCAAAGTATGCTTTCCAACTTGTTCAGCTGAATGCAATAAAACCTGTAACTCTATTTTCCACACAGTCAGAAATCAACATCATTTTCTGTTTCAGTAAGCCCATAACATGCTGCTGATATCCAAGCATATGAAACTGACAGTTTAAAGCCCTGATATCCAGGGTTGCAGACATGTAAACCTTCTTACCCCATCTATCCAGCGCCCTGGAGTCTTCTCTATCAGAAGGGGTAGGATTGTTAGCAGTAGAGGCCTTAACACCCTTGGGACCCTGAGAAACTGTTTCAGGATCAGCAGTAGGGTTTTTAAAAAGAAACTTGTGGGAGTCAGGAACCCTGTAATATCTGTCTGGCTTACTAGGAGCTGGAGGCAGGGAATCAGGAGCCATGCTGGATTCTGAGAAAACATCATCAATGTCTAAAACAGGAGGTATAGCCAAAGGCCTATGCGGAGGAAGAAGAAGGAAATCCCTAAGCCTCTTTTTGGATTCTGAAAAATCCTGACTCTCCAATGAAAATGTTCCCTTAAGGTATGCAAAGTTTCTCCAAAAGAAAATCCTCAGGAGGAGAAGCAGAAGGGATGGATTCTTCTGCATCAGAGTCCTCCATAAGGAGGAGTAGAAAATTCCTGATCAGAAGAAATGGAAACCTGATCTGAAGATTCATAATCAGTGCCTTGCCTAGGCCTCTTGGCAGGAGGGGGGTTGGGAACCCCTGATCAAGGTAATTAAATCCTCAGTCATTTTCATCATTTGCTTTTTAGGCATGGGGCCTGAACACGTGGCCCATGCATTGGTTTTTTAGACATAGAAGTTGGTTTTGGCCTTGTTTTTGATGATGGCATCGATTTAATACACAAATCTTTAGGCCTGAAAACACCTTCAGAAGCCGGTGCCTGCTCAGCGGCTCCAGACCCATCTAAGTGAGAGACATCCGCGGGTTCAATACTTGAAGTGTCTAGAGGCATACCGGACTCCAAATGGGTCTCGGTAGAGGCCTGTGAATCAAAAGTAGCGGGCATCAGGGGCTGCGAAAGTGCCTCATTGAGTACCGGCGAACCGGAGACTGGCTTAGGAGAAGCTTCGTCGTCGGTTTTGTACCTCGACGGTCTGTCTCTGTCTTTTTCCTTGTGTTTTTTGTGAATTCCGGTAGTTGGATTGCTAACCAATGACATTTCTAGATAGTTAAATCTTGAGCCAAAAAATATACAGACGCTTAATAGTGCGTTGGTTAAATTTAGCACAAAACTGACAGGAAGGCACGTTATGGGCAGGGCCTAGGCAAGGAATGCAGTTCAAATGAAAATCCTTATGAGGTATTTGCTTCCCACAAGTAATACAATTATTAACTTTTACTGACATCGGTAAGGAGCAAGAAAAAGTTTCCCCAATGGGGTACTTAGCTTTAGGTTGAAGACTTCGGTTCTGAAACTCGAAAACGAAAATTTCAGGAGTCTGCCGACCGGCACTTGTGAACTGCTTCTGTTTCGGGCACCGCGCGGCAAGAAAGATCGATTAAAATGGCGTCGGCTGCATGTTTTATATCCCCGATGACCTGACGTCATGGAAGAAGAGACAGCAACCGACGCAGAACCCAAGACTTTGTTATTCAGGCCGACTGAGGGCAACCTGCCAGCACATTACCCAAATGTAATGACTGCAACAGCCAAACATGAAGAACATCAGCAAGGAAGAATGGTAATAAAAGGAGAAAGAGAAGAAAAGGGGGGTGGAGGGAGGGAGGGAGGGAGGGAAACCAGGACTGCAACAGTGAATACACTTGAACATCTACATTTATGGTAAGTGTACACAATTATACCATGTTCTTCATGTTTCACTGTTGCAGTCATCACATTTGGGTTGATTCCCAAAGCTGAGGAAATGGGTGGAGGCAGTCAGGGCAAGTAAGGTTTGGCTAGGATGCCCTGCAAGACTGCAGAGGCAAACCCTGCCCTGGATTTGGAGAAGAGAGGCAGGTGGTAATGCTTGGTAAAAGTGTGAACAGATGTCTAGGTGGCAACCTCCAGGGTGTCTCTGGTGAGGACTCCTCGGAGGAAAGCTGCAGAGGTGGAGGCTGCTCTGGTGGAGTGTGTCCTGACCCCCTTGGGGGGAGGCTTTCCACGCTGTTTGTGGCAGAAATAGTTTGCTTGCAGATGGTTTTGCCTTCTGCACCTATAGCAAAGCTAACCAGCAACTGATCAGACTTTCTGAAGGATTTAGTCCTGTAGATAGAATCTGAGCTGTCTGTGCACATCTAGGGAGTGAACAATCCTTTCCCTCTTGTTCTGGGGATTAGGAAAAAAAGGTGGGCAAATGAATGGATTGGTTGACAGCCACACTGGAGACCACCTTGGGCATGAAGGATGGGTTAGTTCTGAGGAATACCCTGTCTGCATGGAAGATGATGAAGGGTTCCACAGCCATGAGTGCTTGCAGCTCAGAGACCCTTCTGGCTGAAGTGATGGCCGAAAGGAATGCTGTCTTATAGGAGAGAAATTTTAGCTCTGCAGAAGAAGTTGGTTCGAAAGGGGGCAGGGTGAGCTTTTCCAAGACAAAGTTAAGGTCCCTAGCTGATGTTGGTGACCTTCTGGGTGACCTCAAGTTGCTAGCCCCTCTTAGGAACTGTTTGACCAAAGGGTGTGAGAAAAGGGGCTGCTCAGTGTGAAAATGAGCAGAAATAGCAGAGGCATGAACTTTATAGAGGAGAAAGAGAGGCCACTGTGTAGCAGGTCAGCTAAGTATCCCAGGATGAAGGGGAGGGAGGGCTTTGCCGTATTGGCTCCCTTAGCCTGGATCCAGGTGCAGAGCCTTTTCCGTTTATCAGCATAAGACTTTCTAGTGTTAGGGTGTCTGGCCTCATGGATAACATCCAGAACCTGTTTACTGAGGTTGGCTGATTGGTTTGGGGTTAGGGAATAAGCCAAGCTGCCAAATTGAGTGTCTGCAATTGGGGATACATGAATTCCCCTTCCCTCTGGGTCAGGAGGTTTGGAATCTGAGGAAGATGCCATGGAGGCAGCAGAGACAGGCTGCGCAGCAAGGGGTACCAGTGTTGCTGGGGCCAGTCTGGAGCTACAAGAATAGTCCTTGGTTTTTCCTCCCTTATTTTGAGCAGTACCCTGGGGATGAGAGGTAGGGGAGGAAAGGCATAGGCCGATAGATTGACCCAGGAGAAGGACAGGGCATCCACTTTCCAAGCCATGCAGTGATGCTCCCTGGTGCAGAATTTGCTGAGCTGATGGTTGGTGTGGGAGGCAAAGAGGTCGACCTTCGGGGTTCCCAATTTCTGAGTTATTAGGGTGAAGGTACCTCTGTTGAGTTGCCACTTGTGTGGGTCCAGACAATTTCTGCTTAACTGATCTGCCAGACAATTTCTGCTTAACTGGTCTGCCAGAGAATTGAGAGAGCCTGGTAGGTATTGTGCTAACAGGTGTAGTTGTACGGCAGAGGCTGTGTGCCAAAGGGTCACAGCCAGCCTGCACAGAGGGCAGGAGTGAGTCCCTCCCTGCTTGTTGATGTACCACATCATAGTGGTGTTGTCTGTTTGGATCAGGAGAGCCCCTGGAAAGAGAAGGGGCTTGAAAGCTATCAAGACATGCTGCACAGCCATCATCTATTTTTGATTGATGTGCAGAGGGATTTGCTGTGGACTCCACTGGTCCTGTATGCACCTGCTGTCCAGGTGTGCACCCCACGCATAGTCTGAGGAGTCTGTGGTAGGGTGGGGAAAAAGACAGTTTCTTGTTGAGGGAGCGTGCTGCCCACCAAAGAAAATATTTTCTGAGGCAAGGAATTATAGGTAGAAGAGTTTCGAGGTCTTCAGAGTGTTGACACCAAAGGCTCTTTAGGTACCATTGACATTTCCTCATATGCAGTCTGGCATATGGAATGAGTATTATGCAAGATGTCATGAACACCAGGAGCTTGCAGGATCTTCCTTGCAGTTAGCTGGGGCCTGGTGGCTAGTTGAGAAAAGTAGGTTGTCAGGAAAATGTGTTTCTCTGGTGTAAGGTATGCCATCTGGGATGCTGTGTCCAGACTTGCTCCCAGGAAGATTACCCCTTTGGGTAGGCACCTGCTTGGATTTCTTTTTGTCGATTGTGTACCCTAGATAGGTTTGGAGGGTCTTTACAAAGGTCAGGTGCTTGTGTACCTTTCACTGGCTTGTCTGCCTGAATAAGTCATTAGTCTAAGTATGTGTAAATCTGAATATTTCTTTGTCTGTAAAAGGCAATGGCCGGAGCCCAACATTTTGTGAAAACTCTGGGAGCAGTAGATAACCCAAAGGGAAGCTCAGAGAACTTAAAGTGCTGAGACCCTGTCCTGAAACAGAGACATTCCATGCAAGATTCCCTGACAGGAATGTGGAGGTAGGCCTCTTTTAGATCTAGGGTGGCTAGCCAAGTGTCCTTGGAGAGCATGGGTAGTAGTTGCTGGAGGTTCAGCATTTTGAATTTTGGGATCACCAGGAAGGTGTTTAGAATGGATAGATCGAGGATGGGGCACCAAGTGCCCTCTTTTCTGGGTACCAGAAATAGTCTGGAGTAGAAACCTTGGCCTTTCTGTTCTGCAGGAACGTACTCTACTGCCCTCATAGAGAGCAAGGAAAGGATTTGGTTTTGAGCCTCTGCCTACCGATTTGGAGGTAGATCTGGGAACCCTTTTGGGGTTGGAAGGCTGTGGAAGGAAAATTTGCATCCCTGAGACACAATGTTCAGAACCCAGTGGTCCTTGGTAATGGTGGCCCAGGTGCTTGATTGAAAGGAGAGTTTTCCTCCTAGGGGTAAGTGAAGGTGGGCAGAGGGAGGGGGTGGAGGACGGGAGTCATTGTGAGTTCTTACCATAAGGGGGTGGCTTAGAACTCCCTGGTTTTGAAGTGGAGGTAGTCCACTGCTTAGATCTCTGCATTCCCTGTGGTTGCTGTCTTGGGGGGGGGGGGTCTGTTTCCATGAGGCCTAGGCTGGGCCGGTTTACTAGGAGCAGGAAAGGACCACTGTTTGGAGGGACAATGCTTGGTGAACCTAGAGGGCTGGACCTGCAAGAAATCCCTAACTGTTTGCATAGATTTTGCTTTTTCTTCCATCTTTTTTTAAGACCTCTTCTGGCTTAGTGCCAAATAAGTTATCTTAGTGCAACGGGGCATCCAACAATTTAGATTTGACATGGTCTGGCAGAGGCTGTTCTTTAAGCCATGCATGCCTTCTAATGACAGATCCAGTGACTGCTGCCCTGCAAGAAGCTTCTAGGGCGTCAAAACCACACTGCAAGGTGTGTTTCGTTACTTGACTTGCAGAATGCTTTAACTCTTGTAAATCTTTAGATTCTGCCCAAGCAGAAAGGAATTTTTGTTTAAGGAGTTCCAAGGTATGTTGGTGAAATTTCAGCATATGGAACTGACAATTTAGTGCCTTGATAGCAAGAGTAGCTGAGGTGTATACTTTTTTACCCCATCTGTCCAATACTTGGGAATCCCTGTCTGAGGGGGTGGGATTCTTAGCAGAGGTTGCTTTAATCCCTTTTGGCCCTTGAGAAAGGACCTCAGGGTCAGCTGTAGGATTTTTAAAATGATATTTGTGTGAGTCAGGGACTCTGTAGTACCTGTCTGGTTTTCTGGGAGCTGGAGGAAGGGCGTCAGGAGTTGAGCTGGATTCAAGGAAAACATCCTCCACAACTCCAGGACTGGGGGGATGGCCAAGGTTCTGTGCTACGGAAGATCTAGAAATTCCCAGAGTTTCTTTCGACTGAGGGTAGTCCTGACTCTTCCACCGGAAATGCTCTATGCAGGGTTTCCCCAAAGGAAAAATCCTCCGAGGGAGAGGCTGAAGGAATGGAATCCTCTGCATCAGAATCATCATAAGTGGAGAAGGGTTGCGTGTCTTCATATTCAGATGCATCAGATTCATCTGACTCTTGTTCAGACAAAACTACAGGGGACAGATCTCTTTTCCTTTTGGAGGGGGTAGCTTGGCTTCCACTGATCCGGCTTCTCCTGATCAGCATGATAAGGTCTTCTGCTATTTTAAGCATTTGAGACTGAGGCAAGGTAGCAGGAATCAGAGTGGGTCATCAGTTTCTTGGTTGTGGTTCATACCCTGGGCCTAAGAAACTCGGTCATTTTTGAAAGAACGGTAGTCGGGAAAGAAGACGTCAGTTTAAGTCAAGCTTCGGTAGTACGAAGGACTTCCTTGGAAGCCGGTGCCTGCCTAGTGGCTCAGAACCCTCCAAGGTAGAGATGACCGCAGAATCCTTAGTCGAAGAAGAGTTTTGCAGCACACTGGACTCCAAAAGGGTCTTGGTAGCAGCCTGTGAATCAATATAAGCGGGCATCAGAAGCTGCGAAAGCACCTCACTGAGTACCGGAGAACTGATGACTAGCTTAACAGAAGCATCGGGAGGTTTGGACCTGTGTGGTCTGTCTCTGTCTTTATCTTTACGTGTTTTTTTTTTTTTTGGAAGATCTGCTGCCGGATGGCTTACTGAAGCCATATCAGAATTCAAAGACTGTAAGCAAAAATATCTGGCTACAATAAGGTCCCGACGATGGATGGTTCTGGCGTTGAACAAAGCACAGAAGCCACAACGGGGGACATCATGGTCTGGGCCTAAACAAGTGACACAGTAAGAGTGTAACTCTCGGTGTGGTATTTGCTTTCCATAGGCGAGACAATTATTAACTTTTTCTGACATCGGTTATTGCAAGAAAAAAGGATCCCCAATGGGGTACTTAGCTTTAGAAGACTTCAACTTCAATTCGGTAAACAAAAACTCGGGTAGCAGCCAACTGGCACTCGTGCGAACTGCTTCTGCTTCGGGCTCCACGGCAAGAAAGACTGATGTAATGGCGTTGGCTGCCTTATTTTATACTACTGACGACCTGACTGCAGTCCTCAAGTGACTGCAACCAACGCAGAAATACTAAGTCTCTGGTATTCGGGCCGGCCGAGGGATACCCTGGCAGGGATAACCCAAATGTGATGACTGCAACAGTGAAACACGTGGAACATCAATTTTACCAATCAGTAAACAATTTTTAGTACCAAATGCAAACAACAGAGTGATCAAGGCTCAACTTTCGAGAAAAAGTCAGTCACAACAGTTGTATTATGATAAGACCAGTAAACCCTTGGATCATTAAGACAAGGAAAAATTGTTAAGAATGCAAACATTTAAAGGATATCACAGAGTGGGAATCATCAAGAACATTTGTGAAAAACCGAGATCTTACATCATACAATCTGAAGGAATGGATTTCTGAAGGAATTGAAGACATATCATCAGTCTCCGAACCAGTGACACTGCCTGTGCCAATGACTATTTCTCAGAGTTACTCTATACCCGTTCGGATTCCAAAGGACAGTGTACTTTCAAATAATCCTGATGCAATCCCCAAAGTCCCAATTGTGAAGAAGTCCCCAGAGACAGTCCCTGTTGTTAAACCCAGTCAAACAGTTTATGTGACCAGAACAGGTAGAATTTCCAGACTCAATCCAAAATACACAGCGACTTGGACTGGAGTTCAAAAATGTTGTTGAAATCTTGATGTGGTATCTAGCTAGTAAAATGTCTTCTAACCTACTGCATGTCGAACAAGAGGTAAGATGTAGATCAGTGAGCATCTTGAACCTAGTTAGCCAGAGTAACTAGCCAGCGCATGCATTTAAGTTAATAAGCAAGAACAAGATAATGCCATTTTGTACAGTCATTCAGAGTGAGTGCTAGCTTGAATGGAGATGCACAAGTGAGTATGTTAGAAGTAATGAGAGTGTTAGTAAACATACGAAGTTCAAAGTACACATTTTAGTTACAGCTCCTGATGTGTTTCTGTACAATAAAGGTCTTGAACGCATACCATGCCCCAGTGTCTCATTTGAATACAAAAGAAACATGTGACAGAGAGAGAGAGAGTAAACCATTCAGAATAAGTTTATTTTCCCCTCTCAAAGACCGCGAGTCAAAGCCCTTACAAATGTCAAAAGTGGATAAACGGCAGTAAAGAAGGCACAAACAGTAAAAAGCAGTAGAAATTTATACTCTACATTGTGTGTGTGTGTGTGTGTGTGTGTGTGTGCACGCGCACACACATCTACATTTACAGATACAGACACGCACACACTATACTTATGGGTGCAGCTGCTTCTGTCATCAGTGCGGTCAACATTTGTCTAGCTGACCACTTCCAGTCTACTAAACAGATGGTTGGCAGGTGTGCGAGACTGCACAATTCTCAGGGTTTATGAATATTCCCTCTCCCTGATTGTGTGTGATCTCACAGTTTGCATATATTATTAGCAGGGGGTGTGGGAGGAGCAGTCCCCCACATATGGCGTGCAAGGGGCTTGCTCCCTGCAAAAAATTATTTTTAACTTCTTTTTTTGTTTTAAGTTTTGCTTGCACACTGCATTCACATTTTTGATGTGCTATGATGTCTGTGATGGATGTCTACAAAAGCTAGTATAATCATATATTAGTACATATATATATATATATATATATATATATATATATATCTATATTGCACACACACATATTACACACACACATATATATATATATATATATATATATACGTACATACATATATATACACATACATACACACACATACACGTATGGCTCCCCTTCACAAGATCGAATGAATGGAAGCTCAAGACCAAAATCACAAACTTCCATTCACTCGAAATTGTGAATGGGAAGTTTAGAGTTAGAAAAAAAAAAGAGTTCAGTTACCTTTTTACAGGGGTGTAGGTCCCCCTGCACCCTTGCAGCTGTCCTCTTAGAGCTGCGTGACCGCACTACAGTGGAGGACGGGGAAATCTTCCGTTTTACGCTTATGCATATAGCGCGGAATGGGAGATTTCCCTTTCCTTCACTGTATAATATTTAAGTAGGGGGGTGTGGGGGGTGCAGGGGGGGCCCCTGCAAAAAATAGAAGTTATGTTCTTACCATAACGTTCTATGTTAGTTGTCTTCTTCTCGCCTTCTTCTTGCTGGATGGGTTCGGAGCCGACCTCGGCTCCGACTCGGCCACTCTAAAAGCTCGAGAGTTGGTTCCACCGGCTCGAGGCTCCCCTTATATCCCACAATGCTAGGCGAGAGTTACCTCAGATCTCGTTTGTAAGCTAACCCAGCTTATATCAAAAACAGTATAACTGTGAAACAGAATCCACCTCTAACAGCAGGAAGAAAAGGGGTGACCTATATCCTGAAACAAGAAAATATGCATAATAGCATATGACTAAGAAAGAGGTGGTAGAAAGAGAGGTCACGATCACAACTCCTCTAGGTCTGTCCAGGCCAGGGGAAGGAGGGTGGGCGAAGAAGAAGGCGAAGAAGACAACTAACATGGAACATTATGGTAAGAACATAACTTCTATATGTTAAGTTGTCTATCTCGCCTTCATTCTTGCTGGATGGGACCGCGTCCCTAGCACCTTGTCCCGGTGGCCTAACGGAACAGACTCCTGAGAACAGTGGAACCAAAATTAGCTCTATGCCTAGAAGCTAAATCCAGCTTATAATGGGAAATAAAAGTGTGAGGAGTAGCCCAAGTAGCCGCTGCACAAATGGTGTCAATAGGCAGTCTGTCTTGGAAGGCTAGAGAAGTAGCCAAAGCTCTGGTGGAATGGGCTTTAGGTTTATTAGGCAGTTTTGGTGGCTAATCTCATAAACAAGGGTAATCAGAGATGTTAGCCATCTGGATAAAGATACCTTTGAAACTGGAAGTCCCTTTCTGCTTTCCGCATAGGAGACAAACAGCTGATCAGATTTTCTGAATAGTTTCGTCCTGTCCAAGTAGTACCTTAATTGACGATGAACATCCAGGTAGTGTAATTTTGTTCAGACCTATTTGAATACTCCGGAAAAAGACAGGGAGGTCAATGCATTGGTTTAGATTTGATGTTGAAACCACCTTAGGCAAAAGGACGGGTTAGTTCGTAAGGAAACTCTGTCCTTATGGAACACAAGGTAAGGAGAACGACAACTGAGTGCTTGAAGTTCTGAAATTCTTCTAGCTGATGTGATAGCCACCAGAAAGAGAGTTTTCCATGATAATAACTTTAAGGAACATGAAGCTGCAGGTTCGAAGGGGAAAGAATCAAAGAAGCAAGAACTAAATTTAGGTCCCAAGGAGAAGGAGGATTTCTTACAGGAGGTCTGAGAAGAAAACTCCTTTCAAAAAGGCTTTGCATAGTTTGTGGGACATTAGGGCAGATTCAGAAATACCCACATGGAAATTAGAAATAGCTGCCAATTGAACCTTAAGAGTAGATGGAGATGAACCTGCATGGAAGAGTTCAGCAAGAAAATCAAGGACTAGTTGGATGGAAGCGGTGAAAGGATCTATGTCCTTTCCTTGTGCCCAATATGAGAAGCGTTTCCACTTACTCAAATAAATCTTTCGAGTGGAAGATTTATGGGAAGCTATCAAAATATCTCTAACAGAGTGAGATAATTGAGGAAGCCTGGCTATGGTTGGAAGTGGAGGAACCAAGCAGTGAGGTTCAGAGAGGGGAGGGAGCGATGAAACTGACCCGACTGATGGATCAAAAGATCTGGAACTAGGTCCAGATTCCAAGGTCGCTCCAAAAGAAATCGATGTAGAAAGGGGAACCACACTTGTCGAGGCCAGTAAGGAGCAATGAGGATCAATGAGGCCTTCTGAGCGATAGCTTTCTGTATTACTTGAGAGATCAGTGGGAAAGGAGGAAATGCATACAGAAGTCCCGGGCCAAACTTGGACTAGCGTCCCTGCTGGGTTGGCCTGGTAAAGGGAATAGAGTGAAGTATTCTCTGCACTTGCTGTTTTGGGGAGTAGCAAAAAGATCGCAGCAAGGCTGACCCCACTTGAGAAATATCTCTCTCACTACAGAGTCTTTCAGAGACCACTCGTGAGGCATGAGAATAGCTCTGCTCAACTTGTCCGCAATGTGATTGGACTTCCGGGATGTGCGTTGCTATCAGAAAACGCTGAGAAGAAATCGCCCATTGCCACAGTCTGAGTGCTTCTCGACACACGGGGTATGCTGTGCTTCCGCCTTGTTTGTTGATGTACCACACTACAGACATATTGTCTGTCTGGATTGCAATCGTTCCCAAGGGAAGAGAGTCTTGAAGGGCTTGCAACGCTAAAAGCACTGCTCTCATCTCCAGAACATTTATGTGCAAGTGGCATTCGCTTGGTTGCCATGTGCCCTGGACTGTCCTGCCCTGATAATGCCCCCCCCACCCAATCAGGGAGGCATCCGTTGTCAGAGTAGCAACCGGAGGAGGTGGAACAAATGGTCTCCCCAACAGGAGCTGGGGGGAAGACATCCACCACATGAGATGCTTTTGCACGCTTGCGTGATCATAATGGTGTGAGACATTGGAAGTTCCTGGTATGACCATTGAGAAAAGAGCATCCACTGAAGGATCCGCATGTGGTATCTGGCCAATGGGAGGAGAGGTATGGCCGCTGCCATGATTCCCAACACCTTTAGAACTAACCTGGCTTTGACTCTGTTGTTGTTGAGAAGAAGTGACACCAATTTTTGAATGTCTGATATCCTTTGGTTCGTTAGTGTTGCAGACATGTTTACAGTATCTAAATTTGCCTATGTAGGTAATAGTACGACAAGGCGACAAAACAGACTTTTCGCAATTTATTGAGATACCCAGTTTTGACAGACGCGAAAAGTGTAATCTCTGGCCATCAGAAGGAGATGCTTGGTGGGAGCTGTGAGGAGCCAGTCGTCCAAATATGGAAACACCTGGAATCCTTGTCGTCTCAGGTGAGAAGCTACCACTGCCATGCATTTGGTAAACACCGGGGCAGTGGTGAGACCAAAGGGCAGGGCCCTGAATTGAAAATGACTGGTTCCCAGCCTGAAGCGGAGGAATCTTCTGGAGCGCCTGTTCATTTTATGTGATAGTACGCGTCCTGAAGGTCTATAGAGCACATCCAGTTTCCTTTTCCCAATAGGGAAGAATGGATTGCAGCGTGACCATCCGAAATCTTGTTTTCTTGACCGATCTGTTCAAAATACTGAGATCCAAAATTGGTCTCCAGTCCCTGTTTTCTTTGGAACTAAAAAGAACCTTGAGTAGATTCCGGATCCTTGTTGGTCTGCTGGCACTGGCTGAATAGCTCTTTTGCAAGCAGTTTTGAAATTTCCAAAGCTGCTATATCCCTTTGAGCGGGTGGAACATCTGGAAGGGATTTTTGACTGATTTGGAAAAGCGAAGAAAAGGGATGGAATAACCTTCGAAATGATGGACTGTACCCATTTGTCTTGTGTCAAGGATAGCCAGGCTTCTGGGTACAGTGACAATCTTCCCCGACTGCCTCCGAAGATGGGCAGTCGGGCAACACCTCAGGGATGCTGAAAGGGCTTGTCAGGAAAGGCTTCCCGATTGCCCTGGTTCTGCGGACCCCTGCCCCTAGGGCTTGGCGTCTACCATTGTTATTCCCACCTCTGCCTCTGGTAGGAAAAGCGACTCTGTCGTCAGGCGAAGTCCCTTGAGATTGTTTACGGAACCACATCTTTCCACCCTTCTGGCCTTTGGGGTAAGGCCTAGAAGGAGTCAAAACGGACTCCGACGGCAGAAAGGGTCTTGCCATCAGTCTCGCACCTAGTCAGGGTTTCTTTCACTTGAGGACCAAAAGAGATGATCCATCAAAGGGAGTTCATGAAAGACGTCTTGAAAGGTTCCGCAAAGTTGCATAGCCGCATCCAGGCGTGCCTACGTAAGGCTACCCCTGTTCCTGCGGCTCTGCTCGCTCCATCGGCCGCATAAGAGAGGAGGCGCATGGAGGAGTTGGAAATGGAATTAAGGATAGCCAGCTGCGTGTTCATTTTTCTTGGAACCCGCAGCTGTAGGGTCCTTCAACATCTCACTCGCTTCCTTGACCAAGTCCCTTTGAAGACGAGTGAAATGGCACAGGTAATTCAGCGAACGCATGGTAAAAGTCGCTGAGGAGAACATCCGCTTCCGCACCTATCCATGGACCTAGATTCCTTGTTAGGTGGATGGACAGGCACTGAAGGATCAGCCAGTTCCTTCTTTGTGGCGGCAGCTACCACCATAGCATCCACAGAAACTCCTTTTGATAAAAATTGCTTGTCTGATGGAGCTGTGATGAATTTGGAGGGTCTCCTGGGAGTGGGGTCCACTGAATCAGGAGCCGTCCATGCCTTTTAGCAACCACCTGCATGAGGGGGTCGAAGGGGGACACCCAGGAGGTGGAAGGACGAGCCAAACGCCTCAAGATACACAGATTCGTCCTCTGAAGGGTTGAGGGCTGGCCAATTTCCCCTCTGTTTAAGGATCTCCAGAATGTCTGCAAATGAGACATCTTCAGAAGGGGAACGGGGAGAACCCCCAGAATCATCCAGAGCTGTGTCCGACGCGATAGGCTCAGGTGAGTCAATGTGCTTCTTGCACTTCCTCTTCCGAGGGGCTCTTCTGCCAAATCAGGAGAGGCCTCGAAGAGGATGAAATCCCAAAGGGGCTCCTGAGGAGCTGGCTCTCTGCGGTCCGGGATGAGGGAGTGAGTCGACTTAACCTGAGGCAGCATAGAGGGAGGGGCTGACTGAGCCGACTGTGGAGTAGAGCCAGGCTCTAACACACTCCGCATGACCTCAGCACCCCTGTCAGGCAGAGCCAGAGGTCCCGCTCCGAGGAGCTAAGGACCCCTCGGCACCGACAGTGATGGCTCCGAGGTCGATGTCGGAGCCGAACTCACCAGCCGGCACCGAGGGAGAGGGGGTCGGACAAGGGTCCGATGCCACTCACCCCTCGAGCCGACGAGGGAAGTCCGCGAGATTCCTCCACAGAAGAAAACTGAGCCGACGACGGAGCCGAAGACAATTGTCTCGGCTCGGTGACCACAGTCTCGGTTCCGACGACCCGGCTCCGAACTCAAAAGAGTCGAAGGAGGAAAGAGTTGATGGACGGGAAGGCACCGACTGATGAGTCGGGCTCTGAAGCATCTGGGCAAGTGCCTCGGACTTAAGTAGTCGACTCACTACCCTCTGAAGGTCATGATCGATAGCCTCGATGACCTAGAGGAATGAGACCTTTGGCTCCGTTCAGACAGCAGGGGAGATCCTGGAGCCGAATGAACGGAGCCAAGAGAAGGTGACCTAGACCTCTTTGGTTGTCGGCTCAAGATCTTGTCGGAGCCGACACAGGTACTCGATAACCTCGGCTCCGCCGAGCCGAGTAAGCCACAGAAACTGTGGACTGAGTCTTATCGGCTCCAGCCGGAGCCGATAAAGGCAAAGGTAGAACAACCTGAGGTCTCGGCTCAGAAGCCGGAGCCGAAGACCTCGATGCCTTAGAGGGCTTCCCTGTTGAAACTGACAGGGAATCCTCTGGTTTTAACAAGCCTCTCAAAATTAACTTGTTCTTTCTCTCCTGCAGGACCCTGGGGCTGAAGCCATGGCACACAGCACAGGAGTCCTGCAGGTGCAAAGGCCCCAGACAGTAGACACAAGAAGTGTGAGCGTCTGTCAGAGACATTTTCTGACAGCACACATCACACTTCTTGAATCCAGAGACCTTTGCTTCCTTAGACATTATCCTAACTGACAGGTGTACACTAACACACACCAAACACACAGTTATACCCTGCCAGAAAAATTATTAATACTAAAAATAATTAACAATTTTAGTAAAAATACTAGAAATTAAGCACAAAAAAGTTAAAGAAACTACACAAACACACCCTAAGGAAGGGAAGGCCAAAGGCCCAAGGGAAGAACCAGCGGTTCTTTTAAAGAGAAAACGGGGAAAAATAGGGTCGGGGATAAAAAACTATATTCTACTCTAATTTGTGAAGAATTAAGGTTAAAAGGGGAAAAAAGAATAACTTTTTAGTATAAAAGCTAACACTCACCAGGAACCGGTAGAAGCAACCAACCTCGAAGCTGTAGCGGCAAACGAGATCTGAGGTAACTCTCGCCTAGCATTGTGGGATATAAGGGGAGCCTCGAGCCGGTGGAACCAACTCTCGAGCTTTTAGAGTGGCCGAGTCGGAACCCATCCAGCAAGAATGAAGGCGAGATAGACAACTTAACATCATTAAAGTTTTATTTTTTTTTATTTCCCCTTCACATTTTTGAGTTTCTGTAAACTCGAGATTCTGGCTTCGGAGTTATGAATTTCGAGTTTATAGGAATTCGATCTTGTGAAGGGAACCATATATGTGTACACACACACACAGACACACACAGACACACACAGACACCATCATTTCTTTTGGTTGTTCCCGTTAGGGGTCACCACAGTGGATCATCTGTTTCCATTTCTTCCTGTCCTCTGCATCTTGCTCTGTCACACCAACCACCTGCACGTCCTCTCTCAGCACACCCATAAACCTTATCTTAGGCCTTCCTCTTTTCCTGTTACCTGGTAGCTTCATCCTTAGCATCTTTTTTCCAATATACTCAGCATCCCTCCTCAGCACATATCCAAACCAACGTAATCTTGCCTCTTTGGTTTTGTCTCCAAACCTTCCAACCTGGGCTGACACTCTAATATACTTATTCCTAATCCTGTCCACCCTTGTCACACTCAGTGGAAATCTTAACATCTTTAACTCTGCCACATCCAGCTCTAACTCCTGCCTTTTTGTCAATGCCACTGTCTCCAACCCACATAACATAGCTGGTCTCACTACCCTCTTGTAGACCTTCCCTTTCACTCTTACTGGCACTAGTCTGTCACAAATCATTCTTGACACTCTTCTCCACCCACTCCAACCTGCCTGTACTCTCTTCTTCATCTCTCTTCCACACTCACCATTACTCTGAACTAACGATCCCAACTATTTAAACTCATCCACCTTCGCCACCTCTACTCCTTGCATCCTCACCATTCCTCTATCCTCCCTCTCATTCACACACACATATATTCTGTCTTAGTCTTGCTGACCTTCATTCCTCTTCTCTCTAGAGCATATCTCCATCTCTCCAGGGTCTCTTCCACCTGTTCTCTACTCTCACTACAGATCACAATGTCATTTGCAAACATCATAGTCCATGGGGACTCCTGTCTGACCTTGTCTGTCAATCTGTCCATCATCATTGCAAATAAGGGCTCAGAGCTGATCCTTGATGTAATCCCACCTCCACCTTAAACGCATCCGTCAATCCCACCGCTGTGCATTGTCACACTACCCTCATGCATATCCTGTACCACTCTTACATACTTCTCTGACACTCCCGACTTCCTCATACAATACCACAACTCCTGTCAAGGCACCCTGTCATATGCTTTCTCTAAGTCTACAAAAACACAATGCAACTCCTTCTGACCCTCTCTGTACTTCTCCATCAACAATCTCAGAGCAAACATTGCGTCTGTAGTGCTCTTTCCCGGCATGAAACCATACAGCTGATCACTAATCATCGCCTCCCTTCGTAACCTTGCTTCCACTACTCTTTCCCATAACTTCATGCTGTGACTGATTAATTTAATCCCTCTGTAATTACTACAGCTCTGCACATCACCCTTATTCTTAAAAATCCATACCAAAACACTTTTTTCTCCATTCCTCAGGCATCCTCTCACTTTCCAAGATTTCATTAATACATATATATATATATATATATATATATATAAAATCTAGTTCCCTTTGAAATCTTGAAATACTGAAAGATAGACTTTCAGTGTCTTGAGACGAAAATAACAAAAGTGCAGTTATTCGAAACTGCACTTTAATGAATGTTAGTTTACAGAATCTGCGGTTGTTGTGGTGTGGTGTGCTTTGTCTTTACAGTACAGTGTGGTCTGAGATTTAGACATGGCAGACCATGTGTGGTTGTATACGGAGATTCAGGTAGGTTTTAACTGTATAAGGGTTTTCGGTAGGGATTTATTATTTTTTAGTTGTTTGGAAAGTTTTGGGAGTAGGTTGGGGTAGATAGGTGAGTGTGTTAGTGTTGAAGGTTGAGAGGTTTGTAAAAGTGTAGTATGTGTGTTTTTGGCGTGTATGTTTGACAGTGGGTAAAGAAGTGTAGGGTGTGTAATGATAGGTTTTATGTTTTTCATGGTAGTACGACCTCGGAGGTGGTATATACAAGTAGTGGGGTTGTAGGAACACAGCCCCCCACATGGGGGCACGGGGGGGGGCTTGCCCCCATGCTTATACGTAGGTTATGTGGGTTTTGCTGGTGTGTGTGATTTGTTGCTTTGTTATGGTGTAGGCAGGGAGGTGTCTGTGATTTTGTGGTGGAGGGTATATTAAAAAACTAAATGTCGCTAGCTGAAAATTAGGTATTATGAACTTTCAGTATAGTGACATTCTTTTTTTTAATTTTTCATTCTAGTGCATGTTTGGTATTTCTGTCTCAAGATACTGAAAGTCTATCTTTCAGTATTTTGAAATTTGAAAGTAGACCCATAGATGTATATGAACACACACACACACACACACACACACACACACACACACACACACACACACACACACACACACACACACACGAGCACACAGATGCACACACACACAGACACAAACACAGAGACACACAGACACAGACAGACACACACACACACACACAGAAAGGCCAAAGGAAGCAACTAGGTCTCTGAACCAAGTAGCAGGCAGGAAAATACCCCCCCCCCACACACACAGGAAGAAAACTATTAAGAGCTGGGGGAGCTGAAAAAGTTTTTTTTGAGATATAAAACTTAAATTTGAGTGCTGGATCAAGCAACCTGTTGAGAAGCTTTGAGAGATGGTCAGCAAGAGTGGGTAAACCAGTGCAGTGGTAGCATTGTCGCCTCACAGCAAGAGGTTCTCTGGTTAGATTCTCAGCTGGAGTGCCTTCTGTGCGGAGTCTGCATGTCCTCCCTGAGTTCGTGTGGGTTTCCTACGAGAGCTCCGGTTTCCTCCCACATTACAAAGACATGCGTCTGGATGGCTTCTCCCCGGGCCTCCGCTGAAAATTGGCTTTGTTCCAAGTCGGACTTTCCCGGTAAACAAATGTTAAATAAATAACTAAATAAACAAACCTTTATAGCTCAGGCTACTGCAATCGTGACTCATCAACAGTGATGTTATCCACAACAATGTGCAGCATCTATTAGATCAAAACTTGTTTGAAAGTTTTTTAGGCTAGTATTATAGCCATCATTTTTTAGCTCTTTTTCTGACCTTTTAGTCCCACTTGCCATAGATACAGTATGTAGCAAACCAAGTCAGATGGAATAAGCAAGAACTGGAGACAGGCACTTTGTAAACTCCATGTATGCAGCAGATAAACTGAAGGACAAGAAGGTGAACTGTAAGTGAACTCCAACAAAGTTTCTGAACTTGAGGCCTTCCTTATCCTCAGAGACATCAGCATTTACATTTGTGGAATTACAAAAAGCTGGTTCTGTTGTACTGGCAGGCCTTCCAGCTGCAGTAGAGGGAGTGTGATCATGCATTCTGTGGGACAGCATCTATTTATTTGTAACCCAGTTTTTTCTCACCAAACTCCACACCATATAAATATGGAAGTGGCTGAACTCTTAATTACATTCAATAAAATTAATTAGCGCAGCATAGCGGTCAAATGGCGTTCGAAAAACATGCATAGAATGGGCGTGCCTTCGCTGAAGGTTGGGGGTCGAGCTGGCACTTCTGCACCCATAAAAAATCTACTGCCAATCATTAGCGGACCGGAGTTCCGCTCTGGCGAGCCCTAACCGGGAAAAGCCGAAAGAAGAAGTCAATTACAGATCCCCATTTATGAATCCTTTAGACCATTTGCAATACATTAAAGAGTTAGAAAAGTTAACCATTGAACCAATAAAACACCAAAAAAGTACAGTTTTGTACCTACCATAAATGTAGATGCTTGAGTGTATACCCTGCTGCAGTCATCACACTTGGGTTATCCTGCCATCAGGCGGTCCCACAGTCGGCCCGAATTCCAAAGTCTTGGTCCGGCGTCGGTTGCTGTCGCTTCTTCCCTGACATCAGAGCGCCAGGGGTATATCAGAGGCGTCCGACGCCATTTTCTTCAGTTTTTCTTGCCCCAGATGTCAGGTGCCCCTAACAGGTAGGCAAAAAAAAAAAAAAATATATATATATATATATATATACACACACATACACACACACACACACACACACACACACACACACACACACACACACACACACACACACACACCTATAGCTATATGGAAAAAATAAAAGAAAAACCCTTAGGCACAAGCAAATACACCACAAAGGTAGTATAGAATAGAGTGGTAGAGATAAGTTCAGCTAGTTCAGAGGGGATGGAGGGAGGGTAACCTGGACTGCAGCAGGGTATACACTCGAACATCTACATTTATGGTAGGTACAAAACTGTACTATGTTCATCGTGTTACCCTGCTGCAGTCATCACACTTGGGTAGAATCGCAAAGCTAAGGATGGGAGGTGGAGTCAAACAGGGTTAGAGGAGGCTAGAAGGCCCTGCAAAACTGCAGTGGCGAAGCCAGCTCTAGTCTTAGAGTAAAGTGGTTGGTAAGTGGTAATGTTTGGTGAAGGTGTGTACTGAACTCCAAGTTGCAGCTTCCAGAATACCCTTGGTTGGCACCCCCCTGAGGAAGGCTGTAGATGTAGCTGCTGCCCTGGTAGAGTGGGGCCTTATGGTAGCAGGAACTGGTTTTCCATGGTGGGTGTAGCAAAAACGTATGCAATGTCCTATCCATTTGGAAATGGTCTGTTTTGAGATAGCCTTTCCTTGTGATGCTGTAGCATAGGATACAAAAAGCTGGTCAGATTTTCTGAAAACCTTAGTTTTATCCAAGTAGTAACGTAGCTGCCTGTGAATGTCCAAGGAATGCAGGAGTCTTTCTCCTTTGTTCTGTGGATTTGGAAAGAAGGTGGGTAAATGGATGGTTTGATTTAGAGCCACACTGGATACCACCTTAGGCATAAAGGAGGGGTTAGTTCGTAGAGAAACTCTGTCTTGATGAAAAATGAGGAAAGGCTCTACTGCCATTAGTGCCTGAAACTCTTCTAGCTGAAGTAATTGCTAGCAGCAGGGTAGTCTTCCATGATATAAACTTTAAGTCAGCTGAGAAAGCTGGCTCAAAAGGAGGTAGCGTGAGTTTTTCCAGAACAAAGTTGAGGTCCCAAGTAGGTGTTGGTGCTCTCCTGGGAGGCCTAATGTTTTTGGCCCCTCTGAGAAACTGCCTTAGGAGTGGAGGTGAAAATAAGGGAGGATCCGTGTTGTAGTGAGCAGAAATAGCTGAGGCGTGGATTTTAATAGATGAAAAAGAAAGCCCTTTGTGTAACATCTAAGTTAAATATTGCAGAATCTGAGGTATGTCAGGCTGAAGGGTATTTTGGCCTTTAGCTTGGTTTCAGGCGCAAAACCTTTTCCATTTGTCTGAGTAGGCTTTCCTGGTGCTGGGCCACCTGGCCTCCAGAATAACATCCATAACAGCTTGTGAGAGCGGAGCTGGCTGGTTGCTTAGGTGATTTGCCATGCAGCCAAGTTTAAGGTTTTGAGCTGGCTGTGTAGAATCTGATTGTCTTGCTGTGTGAGCAGGTGGGTAATTTGTGGTAGAATCCATGGTGGGCCCTGGGCCATATTCCTTAATAGTGGGTACCAGTGCTGGCGTGGCCAGTCTGGGGGCAATGAGTATCATTCAGGGTCTCTCCATCCGGACTTTCAGTAGCACCTTTGTGAGAAGGGGTAATGGAGGAAAGGCATATACTGTTAGCATTTTCCAACTGAATGAGAGTGCGTCCACTTTCCAAGCTTGATGGTGAAAAGTCCTTGTGCAAAATTTTGTTAGCTGATAGACCTGTTTGCCAGCCCTCAGAACTATGTCTGGGAGCCCCCATTTTTGAGCTATCATTGCGAATACTTGTGGATCCAGTTTCCACTCGTGGGGATCCATGATGTTTCTGCTTAGGTCGTCTGCCAATGTGTTCTTTTTTCCTGGCAGGAATTGAGCTTGTAATTGAACTTGGTAAGCCAGTGCTGTGTTCCACAAGGTCATTGCTTGCCTGCATAGAGGGTAGAGGAGTGTGTACCCCCTTGTTTGTTTATGTACCACATTACTGTGGTGTTGTCTGTCCTTATGATAAGCTGTCCTGGATGTAAGAGGTCCTTGAAGGCTGTCAGAGCATTTTGTACAGCTAGCATTTCTTTTTGATTGATGTGCAGATTCCTTTGATCTGCAGTCCATATGCCTTGAATGCACCGTCCTGCCACGTGTGCCCCCCAGGCATAGTCCGATGCATCTGTTGTCATAGTTTGCCTGGCTGGGGGTAGGGTGAAAGGCTGACCCTTGTTGAGGTGACATGCCTGTGACCACCACAGAAACACCTGCTGAAGGCAGGGAACGAGAGGTATCATTGTTTCCAAGCTGTGGCTGTGTTGAGTCCATACGCTTTTTAGGTACCATTGTAATTTCCTCATATGCAGTTTTGCAAATGGTATTAGTAGTATGCAAGATGCCATGAAGCCCAAGGCCTGCAGAATTTTTCTTGCAGGGAGTTGGGTCTTTGTTGCCATTGTTCTGAAGTATTGAGTTAATTGTAGTTGTTTGTCTGGCATCAGATAAAAAGCTGGCACCCAGGAATGTCATATTTTGTGAGGGCACTAGTTCTGATTTCTTTTCGTTTACTGTGTACCCTAGGCAACTTAGAAGATGTTTTACACAAGCTAGGTGTTGTAAGAGAATGTCCTTGCTTTCTGCTTGGATGAGACAGTCGTCCAGGTATGGGTATATTTGAATTCCTCTTTGTCTGCAGTATGCAATTACTGGTGCCAGGCATTTTGTGAAGACCCTGGGCGCAGTAGATAAGCCAAAGGGCAGTGCAGAGAATTGGTAATGGGTTGAACCTGCAATGAAATGGAGGTATCTTCTGCAATTTTGTCTGATAGGGACATGCAGGTATGCCTCCTTAAGGTCCAACGTTACTAGCCAAGCTTTCTTGCCCAACATGGGAAGAAGCTGCTGTGGTGTTAGCATCTTGAATTTGGGTACTTGCAAGAAGGTGTTTAAAATTGAAAGGTCCAAAATTGGTCTCCAAGCATTGTCCTTTCTGGGGACTAGAAAGAGCCTTGAGTAAAATCCTTGGCCTTGCTCCTGTGTAGGTACCAGTTGAATGGCTCTCATGTCCAGGAGAGTTGTAATTTGTTTTTGTGCCTCTACCCATTGATTTTGTGGCAGGTCTGGCATTCCTTTTATCCTTGGCAAGGTGTGGAAATGGAATCTGTATCCGTGTGAGATAATGTCTAGGACCCATTTGTCCTTTGTGACGATGCGCCAGTTGTCTGCAAAAAATGCTAATTTTCCTCCCAAGGGAGCTGCCAAGAGAGTTTTGCTTGGCAGTTTGAGGTTTAAGTCATTGTGTTTGCCTTCTAGTAGTTTGGGACCTGTCTTCTCCTCCCTTCTGTGTTGCAGTGCCCCATTGGCGAGGTTTGTAAGAGATTTGTGCTTGTCCTCTCTGCCCCTTGGGCGCCTGTATTTACCCCTCTGTGGTCTGTCAGAGGCTGGAAAGGACCAATTTTTTGTTGAACAATTTCTGCTGAAGCGTGGGGGTTGTACCTGTAAGAAATCTTTGACCGTCTGCATAGATTTTGCCTTATCCTCCATTTTCTTTAAAACGTCCTCTGCTTTAACTCCAAATAAGACATCCTGCTGTAAGGTTGCATCCAGTAACTTTGCTTTAACATGATCAGGCAGAGATTGCTCCTTTAACCAAGCATGCCTACGTATAACAGACCCAGTAACAGCTGCTCTAGAGGAAGCTTCCAAGGCATCAAAACTACATTGTAAAGTATGTTTGCCCACCTGTTCAGCTGCATGCAACAGATCTTGCATTTCCTTGAATTCAGACTGTTGAGGGTGCGTGCCCATCTTTTGTTTTATTTGAGACATTAGGAATTGCTGGTATTTAAGCATGTGAAATTGACAATTCAGTGCTCTCATAGCTAGAGTAGCTGAGGTGTAAACCTTCTTCCCCCACCTATCTAGTGCTCTATAGTCCCTTTCTGAGGGTACAGGATTTTTAGCCATAGAAGCCTTAGCCCCTTTGGGACCCTGGGAGATTGTCTCTGGATCAGCAACAGGGCTTTTGTAAAGGAATTTGTGTGAGTCAGGCACTCTATAGTATCTATCTGGTTTGGCTGGAGCAGGAGGCAGAGAATCTGGATTTAGACTAGATTCTAAGAAAACATCATCCACAATGTCCAAAACTGGGGGATAGCAAGTGGTCTTTGCTGGGGGAGTAAAAGAAACTCTCGGAGCCTTTTCTTTGAGTCGGAGTAGTCCTGACCTTCCCAGTGGAAATGTTCCCTCATGGTATGTAAGGTTTCTCCAAAGGAATAATCTTCAGGGGGAGAAGCCGAGGGAATGGGGTCTTCAGCATCAGAATCTTCATACGGGGAAGGAGTAATCATGTTCCTCAGAGGAGCCTGAGGAAACAGACACTTGATCAGAGGAGACATAATCCTCCTCTTGTCTAGGCCTTTTGTCGGAGGGGGGGGGGTTGGGAACCCCCGATCAAAGAAATCAAATCTTCAGCCATTTTAAGCATCTGTTTCTTAGGCATAGGGCCTTGACGTGGAGACTGAACTGTAGGCTGGTTTTAGAGGAGTCTTAAGCTTAGCATAAGATTTTATGGTGACAGTAGTCGGTCTGAAGGCACCTTCAGAAACCGAAGGTGTTTCTACAGCACCGGCTTCCCCTACTGCAATGTCGTCGGTAGGGCCTAAAGAAAATGGCTGCGTTGGCCTAGAACTCTCTGTTGGGGGATCCGAAGTGGTCTGGGGATCCAATTCAGCGGTAGCCAGGGGCTGCATAGGCGCCTCACTGAAAACCGGAGAACCGGCGACCGGCCCAGCCGAGGCCTCGAGTCTGGCTTGGATCTAGGCTGCCTGTCTTTATCTTTGCGTTTTTTATGCATGCCGGTAGTTGGTTGCTCCGACGGTATAGTGTAATTAAATTTTCTACCGAAGTAGTGAAGTGCGAAATCAAAGCGTCGCTTTATAGTTCGCTTATTGAACCTAGCACAAAACCGATCACCAGTGACGTCATGGTCTGGGCCTAGGCAAGGTATACAAAAAGAATGAAAATCCTTATGAGGTATTTGCTTCCCACAATAAATGCAATTGTTAACTTTTTCTGACATCGGACTGAGGCAAGAAAAGGTTCCCCAACGGGGTACTTGGCTTTGAAGACTTCGGACTGAAACTGGATTCCAAAATCTCAGGTTTCGGCCGACCGGCACTTGCGAACTGCTTCTGCTTCGGGCACCGCGCGGCAAGAAAGACTGAAGAAAATGGCGTCGGATGCCTCTGATATACCCCTGGCGCTCTGACGTCAGGGAAGAAGCGACAGCAACGGACGCTGGACCAAGACTTTGGAATTCGGGCCGACTGCGGGACCACCTGACGGCAGGATAACCCAAGTGTGATGACTGCAGCAGGGTAACACGATGAACATCTGCCAAGGGGTCAAAGAAGTAACTAAAAAACCATATGCCAAGACCCAGCAAGAAAACACAATGAAGCTTACGGACAGGACGACTTAGTCAAGTCTTGCAGTCGTTGATTTAACAGTGTAGTCCACAGAAATGCACAGGATAAAAACGCCAAGGAACAAAGCTTTTCAGCTGTTAATATAGTTTAATCCAAGTATTCACTTCACAGGAAAAAAACACTGAAATCACACTAACGCTCCATATGCAAGTACGTTTTCATTTCAAAAACGTCCTCAGATGTGGGCTGGTAACCACATCAGTTCATATATATACACATCAATTAACATTTAAAATCACCACTCTCATGCTGCATAGTAAATGAGGCATAATTGGATATTATTGTCATGAAAACTTTTAAACACATTCTAAATGCCTTATTTCTTGCATAAAAAGTACTGTTGACCTAATTGTACTAATGATAACAATCAGATATCATACCAGTTGTCTAAAAGTTTGCAAAAACTTTGATAGTCACTTTTGTTATTTTAATTTAAACTCTCTAAAACCTTTTCTAAAAAAACTTTTAATACAATGCCATCTTGTGGAATAAAGTTGTACTACTATGTTCTGTTATAAAGAATGTATGCTTCCTAGGAAATTCTCTGACCCCAAAACTTATATAAAGTAACTGTTACAATCATGCTTACAAAATTCAGAGCAAAACAGTAATAAACAGCTATCCATGTTAATACAAATATATTTAAAATCTTCATATTAAATAAATAAATTGCAAAATAGCAATATGCAAAATACAAATATTTTAAAAACATTCTAAAAACACTTAGAAAGAAAGTTAGAAAGAAATGAAGCAGGGAACCTTAGAAACAGGAACCAAAGAAGAAAAGTAACATTTAAATGTGGGCACTGTGCTCAGTGTCCACATATGACAAACAGGGAAACAGTGTTCCTTGAAAGTAGACAATTGGTTCTCCAGGGGAAGGAATACAGTAGCTGTGAGGACAAAGGAATAGTATATTTGGCAAACTGGAATCTGTCAAGCCTTCTATGTTGGGAAGACAGAACGAAAGTTGAAAAGAAGAATTTATGAGCACATGTACGAGATGCAAAACAAAAAAGAACTAATGCGCTCTATAAACATAAGTTACAATGTGAGCAGGCATATTATGAATTTTATGTACTGGAAAAAGTGAAATATGATGTTAGGGGTGGTTTATGGGAGGAAAGAATTGAGTACCGTGAGCTTTGGTGGCAAGTTACCTTGCAAGCCAACAAGCATCTGGGACTCAATGTAAGTATTTCCATTGCCCCCCTCCTCAAATTAAGAGCTGCGAAATTATAGATCTCAAACAGGAACCTTATGTTTTTCCTTTACCTAACTATCAAGTTATTAACTATTTCCATGTCAGGATTGCTATCTCAGCTTGTATTTCAACAATATATTTTTCAACATAAGATGATGAACTACACTGACGTCAACAAATTGAAAGAGTTTTAAAGTGTTTTTAGAATGTTTTTAAAGTATTTGTATTTTGCATATTGCTATTTTGCACTTTATTTAATATGAAGATTTTAAATATATTTGTATTAACATGGATAGCTGTTTATTACTGTTTTGCTCTGAATTTTGTAAGCATGATTATAACAGTTACTTTATATAAGTTTTGGGGTCAGAGAATTTCCTAGGAAGCATACATTCTTTATAATAGAACATGGTAGTACAACTTTATTCCACAAGATGGCATTGTATTAAAAGTTTTTTGGAAAAGGTTTTAAAAGGTTTTAGAGACTTTAAAGTTTAAATTAAAGTAACAAAAGTGACTATCAAAGTTTTTGCAAACTTTTAGACAACTGGTATGATATTTGGTTGTTATCATTAGTACAATTAGGTCAGCAGTACTTTTTATGCAAGAAGTAAGGCATTTAGAATGTGTTTAAAAGTTTTCATGACATAATATCCAATTATGCCTCACTTACTATGCATCATGAGATTGGTGGTTTTAAATGTTAACTGATGTAATATATATATATATATATATATATATATATATATATATATATATATATATATATACATACATATATGCACCGATAGGTTCATAGGTTGATACTAGGCTATCTGCCCTAGGGCATTTATAAGTCTAGCCAGAGTGTATTTGGCTTTCGCCACCCTTTTGGATTAGTTGACTGTGCCTCTGTATAGTAGGTAACATAAGGTAGCCCTTTTAAGGTTAGTTTACTGTACCTCTGTCAAGCAGGGATACAGAAGAGATCCCAGGGGTAAACTTACGATCTCCCATCCACTCGTCTAGATTTCTCTTGAAGAGGGTCAGTGAAGTGCTCTGTCTAACATGGATTGGGATTTTGTTCCAGAGTGAGAGGAGCCTCTGGGATATGAATCTGTCCCTCCAGCATGTCCTATTTATTTCTGTGTTGAGGTTCAAGTCCCTGGAGCGTGTAGCTCTAAGGGATTTGGATTTCCTGTGGTAAAGCATGTCCATTAATTCTGTGTTGGACATGGCTTTATACGTCAGACACATATCGCCTCTGAGTAGGCGGTACGCAACTGAGTAGAGCTGGAGTTTCTTTAGCCGAACTGCATAGGGCATCTGTTTGAGCCCCTTGATCCTCTTGGTGAGATACTTTTGGGGTCTTTCCAGTTGCTGCAGGTGTCGGGTAAGGTACATCCCAAATGGGGCACTGTACTTAATTATGGGCCTGATAAGTGATGAGTAGAGGGGCACAATGACCTCTCGATCTAGATGTGAACTCTTCTGTGATAAGGTAGGCTATATAGAAGGTCTTTCTAACCACTTTGGCAACGTGATTGTCAAAGTAGAGATTGCTATCTACTTGGGTCCCCAAGTCCCTAATTACATCTTCTGTACTTAATGGATTACCACCTATGTGGTAATTTGTGGGCACTTTGTTTTTCCCAAAGGGGATGACTATGCACTTTTTGGCATTTAGCTTTAGGCCATGGCTCTGGCACCAGTTACCCGTCTCTGTGAGACAATTTTGGAGGATGCTTGCGTCAGCTGGAGAGTCGATTACGGTACCCAGTTTGCAGTCATCTGCGAACTTGGTCAGCCATAGTTCACCCGTGTTAGCCTGTACCTCGGAGAAATATATACCGAACAAGAGAGGTCCCAGGACTGAGCCTTGTGGGACGCCACTTGTAACTGGTTTAGAGTCTGACATGGCACTTGCTATTCTGACCATGTGGGTTCTATCCCTGAGCCAGTTTGCAACCCATCTTGTGACATAGGGGTTGATATTTAAGCTGGTGAGCTTATTTATGATGCCCGAGTGGGGTACTGTGTCGAAGGCTTTTGCGAGGTCCAGGTAGGCTGTGTGGACTACCTTCCCTTCATCTATGGCTTTGGTAACTGTTTCAAAGAAGTCGACCAGGTTCAAGAGGCAAGATCTGCCCTTAACAAAGCCGAATTGGGTAGGATCCAGTGTCTGGAGGTTCCCAATGTCTTTGTTTATGATTTTTATGATGATACGCTCCATAGCTTTGCAGACCAGGCTAGTCAGGCTTATAGGGCGACAGTTTCCGGGGTCTGTTGTGGCACCACCTTTGTGGAGTGGGACCACTGTTGCTGTATGCTATTCCTTGGGTACATGTCCTGTAGTAAGGCCGAGATTGAACAGTGACTTTGTATGAGGGTTTAGTTCTTCTTGGAGCTGTGAAAGACGCAGCCCGGGACACCGTCTGGTCCCATTGATGCTGTGTTTTTTGTTTGGGGGAGGGCAGCTCTCACCTGTGCATCTGTGATCTCAGGAAGGCTACACTCTGTTGGGACAGACATTTGCTCTTTTGGGGGGGAGAAGTTTGCATTGAACCTTTCTGCCAGGATGTTGGCAATGTCTGTGGGTTCAGTGTATTTTTTGTCATTTTGCACTAACTCAGAGCATATCTGGGAGTTGCCTCCCAGATTTCTGACATAACTAAAGAAGTCCTTGTGATTATCTTTAGTGTCTTGTGCAATTTTTCTTTTGAAGCTGGCCTTAGATGATTTTATGAGGGATCGTAGTTTCTTGCTAGTACTGATCAGTGACGCCTTCCTTTTTTGGGATTTTGCTCCATCATGTAGTAGCTTTCTCCTTCTGTTGTATAGCTTTATTTATGGCCGGGGTCCACCAGACAGGTCTCCTGCCTTTGGAGGAGTGAGTCTTGGTTTTATTTGGGATAGCATGCTCCATGCATTCCTGTAGGTGTCCATAGAATGCTTTTGTAAAGGATTCTGCATTTTGGGCCATATTTTCCACTGGCCCAGGGGCTTTGAAGGATTCCACCTCAGTTTTGAGAAGTGTGAAGTTTGCTTTCGAGAAGTTCTTCACCGTGATTTCCTTGGCTAGGGGTGGGGATGGAATATGGATGTCCAGTGAGATTTGTTTATGGTCTGATCTTACCAATGAGGGGTATACCTCTGGTGAGCACATAACGATGTAGTTACCAACCCACATCTGAGGAAGTTTTTGAAACGAAAACGTACTTGCATATGGAGCGTTAGTGTGATTTCAGTGTTTTTTTCCTGTGAAGCGAATGCTTGGATTAAACTATTTTAACAGCTGAAAAGCTTTGTTCCTTGGCGTTTTTATCCTGTGAATTTCTGTGGACTACACTGTTAAATCAACGACTACAAGGCTTGACTAAGTCGTCCTGTCCGTTAGCTTCATTGTGTTTTCTTCCAGGGTCTTGGCATATAACCATTTTACCAAACACCTTTCATATGGGCGACTCCAATTAAGTACATAACTGTTTTTGTTATTATGTATCTGCTAGTTTAAGTCCAGACATTTCTGAAATTCACAAGTTCAAATACACAACCAAACTGTCCCCTGTCCACAGGATGTGCTAACCTTCTGGAGTTAATCATTTTAAATGCTTCCTTCAACTGCATGACCCTTCATGTTACACCATTCCCTAGCCAAATATGTCCATTTTGCTGTAATCTTCTCAATAATCGCAATCCCCCAGCAATCCTTTCACCTGAGGCTGCTGCCTATTCTACTGAATTTTACACCTTATTGGATAAATGCACTGAGGCACACATACCTACCCAACATAAACACAGATTCATAGGACGTTACTAGGCTAGTGGTCCTACAAGCCTAGTCATGTTAATTCTGAGTTGCCTCAATTTTCTTTAGTTAGATGGTAATTCGCAGAATGCATCTATGATAAACACCGCCTACCCCTGTCAATAAAGGTCACTGGTGCCACCCCTGGTGTGAAACTGCAGTATCCCATCCATTTGTCCAGGCTGTGCTTGAATGGGGACAGTGAGAAGCTCTGCTTCACATGAATTGAAGTTTATTCCAGATTAGCGGCAATCTCTGGGAGATACAGCTGTCTCTCCAGCATGTTCTGTTTATGTCAAAGGTTAGATTAAGATCCCCAGAATGACTGACTCTTGTGCCATTTGACTTGCAAATGTGCAGCATATTCATCAGGGCAGGGTCAGAAACTGCCCTGTAAGCCAGACAAAAGTCACTTCTCAGCAGTCTATACAATACAGAGTACAGTGACAGGGCTTTCAGCCTATACATGCAAGTCATGGGTTGAAGGCCTTGTATTTTCTTGGTAAGAAATCTCTGTGGTCTCTCCAGCAGCTACAGATGTCTGGTGAGGTACACACAGAAGGGAGCACTGTACTCTATTAACGGTCTGATGATGGTAGAGTACGGTGGAATTGTAACATCTTTAGACATAGATGTGATGCCCTTACTTATGGGATGCAGAACGTAGAAGGCTTTCCTTAGCACTGTGGAAACTTGGTGGTCAAAATTCAGATTGCCATCCACCCATTTTCCCAGATGTCGCAACACTGGGTTTGAACTTAAGGGGGTGCTGTCAATATTATAATTAGCGAATTCTGCTTTGCCAAAGTGGATAATAATGCACTTTTTTGCATTTAGTTTTAGACTGCGGCTTTGGCACCAGTCATCTGTCTGTGTTAGCCCCTCCTGTAATATGTTAACATCGTTGGGGGACTCAGTGATTGCACCTAACTTGCAATCCACAGCAAACATGGTAAGCCAAAGGCCATCTACTTTAGCCTGGACTTCTGAGAAATAGATTCCAGACAGTAAAGGGCTCAGCACAGATACTTGTGGTACCCCACTGGTGACGGGTCTACTGGAAGAGGTGGAGTCACCAACTTTGACAATGTGTTCTGTAGGTGAGCCAAATGGCTACCCATCTAGTGATGTAAGGGTCAATCCCCAGCTGGGACAGTCTCTCAATGATACTCGAGTGGGGGACTGTGTCAAAATCCTTGGCTACGTCAAGACAGGCATTATGCACTGTCTTACCTTCATCCAGGGCTTTGGTGACTTTCTCCAAGAAGTCTCCTAAGTTAAAGAAGCATGATCTACCCTTAATGAAGACAAACTAGGTTGGATCTAGAGCTTGAAGTTACCTATGTCCTTGTTAAGGTCCATGAAGATTCTTTCCATGGCCTTGTAGATGAGGCTGGTTAGACTTATGGGTCTATAGTTCCCAGGGTCAGTTGATGGCCCCCCTTTGTGCAAGTGGATTAATGCTGCTGTTGTTCACTCTGCTGTAACAAAGCCCATTCTCAGGCTATGGTTAAAGAGAATGCCAAGTGGGTCTGCTAGGTCAGGTTTTATTTTATCTATTTTTATTTTACATTCGATAACCGGGGGTGTCTGAGCCAAAAAGGCACTTTTTCAGCAGAGGCCCGGGGAGAAAAGCTCCACACAGAAAAATAATTACAGATAAATTCTGATATTTAGACATGATCAGTATACACACACACATTACAATAGACATGTTTTTACAGTGGTATGCGGCACATCAACAGTTACAGTGGAGAGAAGAAACAAGAAAAAGTACAGCTGTGTACATTTACCATAAATGTAGGTGTTCGAGTGTATTCACTGTTGCAGTCATCACATTTGGGTTATCCCTGCCAGGGTAGCCCTCAGCTGGTCTGAATACCAGAGGCTTAGGATTTCTGCGTCCATTACTGTCACTTCAGGACTGACGTCAGGTTGTCAGTGGTATAAAAACAAACAGCCAACACCAAGTGTCAGGAGCCCCCAATAAGGAGCTAGGTTATGGTGGAAGAACACCACCAGTAGAAAGTAAATAGAAAAAATTCCTTGTAAGGAGAGAGAGAGAGAGAGAGAGAGACAAGGGGGTGGGGGGTGGAGGGAGGGAAACCAGGACTGCAACAGTGAATACACTCGAACATCTACATTTATGGTAAGTGTACACAACTGTACTATGTTCTTAGTGTTTCATTGTTGCAGTCATCACATTTGGGTTGATTCCCAAAGCTGAAGAAAAGGGTGGAGGCAGTCAAGAAGACTGGAGGCTGGCTAGGATGCCCTGTAAGACTGCAGTGGCAAAGCCTGCCCAGGATTTGGAGAAGGTAGGCAGGTGGTACTGCTCGGTGAAGGCAGGTGGTAATGCTTGGTGAAGGTATGAACAGAAGTCCATACTGCAGCCTCCGGGATGTCCCTGGTGGGGACCCCTCTGAGGAAAGCTGCAGAGGTGGAGGTTGCTCTGGAGGAATGCGTCCTGACCCCCTTGGGGGGAGATTTCCGTGATGTTTGTAGCAGAAATGGATGTTATGTGCCATCCATTTGGAAATTGTTTGTTTGGATATGGCCTTGCCCTCTACTTCTGCAACGAAGCTGACTAGCAATTGATCAGTTTTTCTAAAAGATTTAGTCCTGTCCAGGTAGAATCTGAGCTGTCTGTGCACATCTAGAGAGTGCAGAATCCTTTCCCCCTTGTTTTATGGGTTAGGGAAAAAGTGGGCAAATGAATGGATTGGTTGAGAGCCACACTGGACAACACTTTTGGCATGAAGGATGGGTTAATCCTGAGGGAGACCCTGTCAGCATGGAAAATAATGAATGACTCTACAGCCATAATTGCTTGTAGCTCGGACACTCTTCTAGCTGAAGTGATGGCCAGAAGTAAGGCTGTCTTCCAAGAGAGGAATTTTAACTCTGCTGAAGCTGCAGGTTAAAAGGGGGGCAGGGTGAGCTTTTCCAACACAAAGTTTAGGTACCAAGCTTGGGTAGGAGCTCTTCTGGGTGGCCTCAAGTTGTTAGCCCCTCTTAGGAACTGTTTGATGAGAGAGTGTGAGAAAAAAGGTGGCCCTGTGCTGAAATGTGCAGAGATGGCAGAGGCATGAATTTTAATAGAAGAGAAGGAAATACCCTTGTGTAGTAGGTCTGCCAAGTAATCCAGGATGAGAGGTAGGGTGGGCTGTGCCATTCTGGCTCACTTAGCCTGGATCCAGGTGCAAAACATTTTCCACTTGTCAGCATAAGACCTTCTAGTGCTGGGGCATCTGGCCTCACGTATAACATCTAGAACTTGTTTGTTCAGACTGGCAGCTTGAGGAGAGGTCAGGGAATAAGCCGGCTGCCAGACTGAGGGTCTGCAATTGGGGATGCATGAATTCTCCATTCCTCTGGGTCAGGAGTGTTGGGATCTGAGGTAGGTGCCATGGTGGCAGGGGTGACAGGCTGCGCAGTAGTGGGTACCAGAGCTGCCATGGCCAGTCTGGTACAATCAGGATTGTCCTCATTTTTTCCTCCCTTATTTTGATCAGTACCCTTGAAATGAGTGGTAGAGGGAGAAATGCATAGATCAAGAGGTTTACCCACTGGAAGGATAGCACATCCACTTTCCAGGCCTTGCTGTGAGGTTCCCTTCTGCAAAATTTGCTGAGCTGGTAATTGGAGTGGGAGGCAAAGAGGTCTACCTTCGGGGTGCCCCATTTCTGGGTTACAAGGGTGAAGGGTATTTGTTCTAGCTGCCACTCATGCGGATCTAGCAGGTCTCTGCTTAGATTGTCTGCCAGAGAGTTTAGAGAACCTGGCAGGAATTGTGCTAACAGGTGTAGTTGTATGGCTGCGGCCGTGTGCCAAAGGGTCATGGAAAGCCTGCACAGAGGATAAGAGTGAGTCCCTCCCTGCTTGTTGATGTACCACATCACCGTGGTGTTGTCTGTTTTGATCAGCAGAGGCCCCGGGGAGAGTAGGGGTCTGAAAGCCGTCAGGGTGTGCTGAACAGCTAGCACCTCTTTTTGGTTGATGTGCAGATGTATTTGATTTGGACTTCATTGGCCCTGAAGGGAGCACCCCAGGCACAGTCTGATGCATCTGTGATGAGGGTCTGAGTGGTGGGGATAGTGAGAAGGGAAGTCCCTTGTTGTGGTAGCATGCTGCTGCCCACCAAAGAAAATCTTTCCTTAGACACGGTATTATTGGTACAAGAGTTTCCACATCTTGACAGTGCTGACACCAAAGGCTTTTTAGGTACCACTGTAGTTTCCTCATATGCAGTCTGGCATATGGAATGAGTAAAATGCAAGAAGCCATGAACCCTACAGCTTGCAGGATTTTCCTTGCGGATAACTGGGTCCTGGTGGCTAATTGACAGAAGTAGGTTATCAGGTAGGTTGGTTTTTCTGGTATAAGGAATGCCATCTGAGATGCTGTGTTCAGGCTTGCTCCCAGGAATACAATTTTTTGAGTGGGTACTAGTTCTGATTTATTTTCGTTGATAGTATACCCCAGGGAGGTCAGTAGGTCCTTTACAAAGGTCAGGTGCTTTAGCAGCTTTTCCTGACTGTCTGCCATCAGGCAGTCATTTAAGTATGGATAATTATGAATATTTCTTTGCCTGCAAAAAGCAATGGCGGGAGCCAGACATTTTGTGAAAACTCTGGGAGCAGTAGATAAGCCAAAGGGAAGCGCAGAGAACTGAAAGTGCAATGATCCTGCTCTGAAACATACGTATTTCCTGCATGACTCCCTGACTGGGATGTGTAGGTAGGCCTGTTTTAGGTCTAGGGTGGCTAACCAAGCATCCTTGGAAAGCATAGAAGAAGCTGCTGGAGGGTGAGCATTTTGAATTTTGGTATCACCAGAAAGGTGTTTAGAATGGATAGGTCGAGGATGGGGCGCCATGTGCCCTCTTTTCTGGGTACCAGGAAAAGTCTGGAGTAGAAACTATGGTCTGCCTGTTCTGCAGGAACATGCTCTATTGCCGAGGAGGGAAAGGACTTGCTTTTTGGCCTCTGCCTGCTGGTTTGGGGGTACCTTGCTGGGGTTGGCAGAGATTGAAAATAAAATCTGTATCCCTGGGACACTATGTTGAGGACCTAGCGGTCGTTGGTAATGGTGGCCTAGTTGCTTGCGTGGAAGGAGAGTTTTCCTCCTAGGGGAAAGTGCAGGTGGGCAGAGGGAGGGGGTAGAAGTGTAAAGTCATTGTGAACTTTTACCATAAGGGGGTGGCTTAGCACTCCCTGGTTTTGAAGAGGAGGAACTCCATTGCTTAGATCTCTGCATTCCCTGGGGCTGTTGTCTGGGGGGGGGGCCTGCTTCCCCAGGGTCTGGGATGAGTTGACCTTGGGGGGGGGGTGGAGGCAGGAAAGGACCAGTGCTTGGAGGGGCAATACCTACTGAACCTCGGTGGCTGGACCTGTAAGAAGTCCTTAACTGTCTGCATAGATTTAGCTTTTTCTTCCATTTTTTTAGGACCTCTTCTGCCTTGGTGCCAAATAAGTTGTCTTTGTGCAAGGGTGCATCCAATAATTTGGATTTGACATGGTCTGGCAAGGTCGGTTTCTTAAACCAAGCACGTCTTCCAACTACAGAACCAGTAACTGCTGCCCTGCAAGATGCTTCTAGGGCATCAAAACTACATTGTAAGGTGTGCTTAGTCACTTGACTTGCAGAATGCATTAACTCTTGTAACTCTATTTTCTGCACAAGCAGGGAAAGAAGATATTTTTTGTTTGAGGAGTTCCATGGTATGTTGCTGAAATTTCAGCATATGGAACTGACAATTTAATGCTGTAATAGCAACAGTAGCAGAGGTGTACACTTTTTTTACCCTCATCTGTCTAATGCTCGGGAATCCCTACCTCGGGGGGCGGGATTCTTAGCTGAAGTTGCTTTGATTCCTCTAGGTCCTTGAGAGACCTCAGGGTCAGCAGTAGGATTTTTGAAAATAAATTTGTGAGAGTCAGGGACTCTCTATAGTACTTGTCAGGTTTCCTGGGAGCAGGAGGGAGGGTGTCAGGAGCCAGACTGGATTCCATAAAGACATCATCCACAACATCCAGGACAGGAGGAATGACCAGAAGTCTGTGCTGTGGAAGATCTAAGAATTCCCTGAGTCTCTTTTTTGACTGAGGATAGTCCTGACATTCCCACTGGAAATGCTCCCTTAAAGTATGTAGGGTTTCCCCAAAAGGGAAAGTCTTCAGCTGGGGAGGCTGAAGGGATGGATTCCTCTGCATCAGAATCCTCATAAGCAGAGAGGGGTTGCATATCTTCATATTCAGATGCATCAGAGTCATCGGACTCCTGTTCAGATCAAGACTGCTGGGGACAAGTCACTTCTTTTGGAAGGGGTAGCCTGGCTTCCCATGATAAGCATTATAAGGTCTTCTGTCATTTGAAGTATTTCAGACTGAGGCAAGGAAGTAGGGGCCCGAGCTTGGGTCGTCGTTTTTTTTGGGTGTATTTCATACCCTTGGCCTTAGAAACCCGGTAGTTTTCGAAATAAAGTACAGTTGTGTACACTTACCATAAATGTAGATGTTCAAGTGTATTCACTGTTGCAGTCATTACATTTGGGTAATCTGCTAGCAGGTTGCCCTCAGTCAGCCTGATTAACAAAGTCTTGGGTCCTGCATCAGTTGCTGTCCCTTCTTCCATAACATCAGGTCATCAGGGGTATAAAACATGCAGCCAACACCATTATATCAGTTTTTCTTGCCCCAGATGTCAGGTGCACCCAAATGGGGAGCAAATAAATTTTAAAACACAAAAAATGTACCTACAATCCCAAAAGCAAATACACCAAAAGGGCTTATAAGCACAGTGAAAGAAAGAATAGGTATAGTCAGAGAAAAATAGGGGGCTGGAGGGACGGTAACCAGGACTGCAACAGTGAATACACTCGAACATCTACATTTATGGTAAGTGTACACAACTGTACTATGTTCTTCGTGTTTCACTGTTGCAGTCATTACATTTGGGTAGATTCCTAAAGCTATGGTTGGGAGGATGGAATTATACAGCATCAGGAGCAGCTATAAGGCCCTGCAGGACAGCAGTGGCAAAGCCAGCTCTGGATTTAGAGAAGAAAGGTAAATGGTAATGTTTGGTGAACATATGCACTGAGCTCCAGGTAGCAGCTTCTACAATGTCTCTGGTAGGAACACCTCTGAGGAAAGGCTGTAGAAGTTGATGCAGCCCTGGTGGAATAAGATCTGATCCCCTGGGGGATAGTTTTACCATGGTGCACATAGCAGAAACGAATACAATGGCTTATCCATTTGGAAATAGTCTGCTTTGAAATAGCCTTTCCCTCTGCCCCTGCAGCAAATGCCACCAGTAGTTGCTCAGATTTTCTTTGAGATTTTGTCCTGTTTAAGTAAAATCTAAGTTGTTTGTGTACATCCAATTAATGCAGAATCCGCTCCCCCTTGTTCTGTGGATTGGGAAAGAAAGTTGACAAATGAATGGTCTGATACTGGATACCACCTTAGGCATGAAGGATGGATTGGTCCTGAGAGACACCCTGTCTGCATGAAAAATGATCAAAAGCTCCACTGCCATAAGAGCCTGTAATTCGGAAATCCTTCTAGCTGAAGTGACTGCTAAAAGGAAAGCTGTTTTCCAGGAGAGAAATTTTAAGTTTGCAGTAGCAGCTGGCTAGAAAGGAGGGAGGGTGAGTTTTTCCAGTACAAAATTGAGATCCCAGGCAGGGGTTGGAGCTCTCCTGGGTGGTCTTAAGTTTTTGGCCCCTCTGAGATACTGCTTTAGCACAGGATGAAAGAAGAGGGGAGGTTCTGTGTTGTAATGAGCTGAAATGGCTGAGGCATGGATTTTTACGGAAGAAAAGGAAAGGCCCTTGTGAAGCATCTCAGTTAAGTATTGTAAAATCTGAGGAATATTGGGCACTGCTGTGCTTATCCCTTGTGGTTGATTCCAGGCACATAATCTTTTCCGTTTGTCAGCATAAGATTTTCTAGTACTAGGCCTTCTTGTCTCCAAAATGACATCCATCACAGGTTTGCTGAGGGATGCTAAGGGTGAATTTAGGTGATTAGCCACGCTGCCAGATTCAAAGTTTGGAGCCGAGTGTGCAGAATTTGGTTGTTCTGCTGAGACAGTAAGTAAGGTGCCTGAGGCAGGTGCCACGGTGGAAGTTATGACACATTGCGCAGGAGTGGGTACCAGTGTTGGCGAGGCCAATCTGGAGCAATCAAAAACATATTTGGTTTGTCCTGTTTGACTTTTAGTAGAACTTTGGAGAGCAGAGGGGGAAAAGCATAGACTTGTAGGTTTTTCCAGCTGAATGATAAGAGCATCCACTTTCCAGGCTTTTTTGTGATGAGTTCTTGTGCAGATTTTGTCCAACTGATAGATCTGGGGTGAGGCAAAAAGGTCCATGTCTGGACTCCCCCATTTGCGTGTCAACATGTTGAAAATCCGTGGTTCCAGTTTCCATTCGTGTGGGTCCATGAGACTTCTGCTTAGTTCATCTGCCAGAGTATTCAGCTTTCCTGGCAGGAATTGAGCTTGTAGTTGTATTTGATAGGTCAAGGCCGTGTTCCACAATGCCATGGCTAGTCTGCAAAGGGGGTAGGAGTGTGTGCCCCCTGCTCGTTTATGTACCACATAACTGTGGTGTTGTCTGTCTTTATCATTAATTGCCCTGGATGAAGGTAGTCCTTGAAGGCTGTCAGTGCATTCTGCATAGCTAGCATTTCTTTTTGATTGATATGAAGGTGCATTTGATTTAGGCTCCATTTGCCCTGAATGCACTTCCCTGCCAGATGAGCCCCCCAAGCATAGTCTGATGCGTCTGTAGTTAGGGTTTGGGCGGCAGGGGGTGGAGGGAATGGCAGTCCCTTGTTTTGGTGGCAGGCCTCTGCCCACCATAGGAACTCTAGTTGCAGGCAAGGAATGATAGGAATCATTGTTTCCAAGCTGTGACAATGTTGACTCCATAAACTTTTTAAGTACCACTGAAGTTTCCTCATATGCAGTCTTGCATACGGAATTAGAAGAATACAGGAGGCCATGAACCACAAGGCTTGCAGAATTTGTCTTGCACATAGCAGGGTTTTTGTGGCCACCTGTTTGAAGTACGTTACCAAATGAATTTGCTTTTCTGGCATAAGGTAAGCCATCTGGGCAGTTGTATTCAAGCTTGCACCCAGGAATGTAATTTATTGAGAGGGTACCAGTTGTGATTTCTTTTCGTTTATAGTGTACCCTAGACAAGTTAGAACCCTGTTTACAAAAGCCAGATGTTTTAGAAGAATGTCCCTGTTTTCTGCCTGAATTAGACAATTGTCCAGGTATGGATATATCTGAATATTTCTTTGTCTGCAAAATGCAATTACTGGAGCCAGGCACTTTGTGAAGACCCTGGGAGCAGTAGATAAGCCAAAGGGCAGTGCAGAGAACTGGTAATGCAAGTAGCCTGCTTTGAAGCGGAGGTATCTTCTGCAAGATTCCCTGATTGGGATATGCAGGTAAGCCTCTTTTAAGTCTAGAGTTACCAACCAGGCATCTTTGCCTAGCATAGGAAGTAACTGTTGAAGAGTCAGCATCTTGAATTTTGGAATGTCCAGAAATGTGTTTAGAGTAGAGAAGTCCATAATTGGACGCCATGATTTGTCTTTTCTGGGTACCAGGAAAAGTCTTGAATAGAAACCTTGTCCCTTTTCCTCTTCTGGTACTGGTTGAATAGCCCTCATGTTCATGAGGGACAGTACTTGTTTCTGGGCCTCTGCCCACTGATTTGGGGGCAGGTCTGGCCATCCGTTTGGGATTGGCAATGTGTGGAAATGAAATCTGTATCCCTGGGATACTATATTTAAAACCCATTTGTCCTGGGTTATAAGTTGCCAGTTTCTTGCATGAAGTGCCAGTTCCCCCCCAAAGGGGTGGCTAAAAGGTAAGTGATTGGTAAGTGTAAAGGGAACTTATTGAGACTGCTTACCATAGGGAGGTGTCTTATTGTTTCCAGACTTGGAGGAGGAGGTACCCCATTGTTTTGTTCTAAAAGTCCCCTGTGACTGAAACCTGGAGCCTTTGGAATGTCTGGGTTTGACTCGAGTGCCTCTCGAAGGAACTGGAAAGGACCAGTTCTTAGTAGGCCAATGCCTACTAAATCTTGGAGGTTGTACTTGTAAGAAATCTTTCACAGTTTGCATAGATTTAGCTTTATCTTCCATCTTTTTTAAAACTTCTTCAGCCTTATTACCAAAGAGACGATCCTGTTGTAAAGGAGCATCCAACAATTTTGCTTTAACATGATCAGGCAGAGTTTGCTCTTTGAGACAAGCATGCCTTCTTAGCACAGACCCAGTTATAGCAACCCTGCAAGAGGCCTCCAAAGAATCAAAACCACATTGCAAAGTACGTTTTCCAACTTGTTCAGCTGAATGCAATAGATCCTGTAAATCTTTATTTTCCACACAGTCAGAAATTAACATAATTTTCTGTTTAAGCAGTCCCATGTTATGCTGTTGATATTCAAGCATATGAAATTGACAGTTTAAAGACCTGGTTGCCAAGGTTGCAGAAGTGTAAACCTTCTTACCCCATCTATCCAGCGCCCTGGAATCTCTATCAGAAGGGGTAGGATTTTTAGCAGTAGAAGCCTTAATGCCCTTGTGACCCTGAGAAATGGTTTCAGAATCTGCAATAGTATCTTTTAAAAGGAATTTGTGGGAGTCAGGAATCCTGTAGTATCTGTCTAGCTTACAAGGAGATGGAGGCAGAGAATCAGGAGCCATACTAGATTCTGAAAAAACATCATCAACAATGTCTAGAACAGGAGGTATGCTGAGGAAGAAGAAGAAAATCCCTAAGTCTCTTTTTAGATTCAGAGAAATACTGACTTTCCCAGTGGAAATGTTCCATTAAGGTATGTAAAGTTTCCCCAAAAGAAAAATTCTCAGGGGGGAGAAGCAGAAGGAATGGAATCTTCTGCATCAGAGTCCTCATAAGTAGGTACAGACAAATCCTGTTCATTAGAAGAGTCAGAAGAAATAGAATCCTATTCAGAAGATTCATAATCAATGTATTGCCTAGGCCTCTTAGAAGGGGGGGGGGGGGTTGGCTACCCCTGATCAGAGTAATTAAATCTTCAGCCATTTTGATAATTTGTTTTTTAGGCATAGGGGCCTGCACATGTGGCCCAGGCATTGAATTTTTAGGCATAGGTTTAGATTTTGGCCTTAGTTGTGAATACGTCATCGGTCCAATATACAAATCTGTAGGCCTGAAAACACCCTCAGAAGCCGGTGCCTGCACAGCGGCTCCGGACCCATCTAAGGTACAGACATCCATGGGTTCCATAACTGAAGCATCTTGCGGCATACCGGACTCCAAATGGGTCTCAGTAGAGGCCTGCGAATCAGAAGTAGCTGGTATCAGGGGCTGCGAAAGCGCCTCACTGAGTACTGACGAACTAGCGACTGGCTTAGGAGAAGCGTTGTCAGTTTTGGACCTCGACGGTCTGTCTCTGTCTTTTTCTTTGCATTTTTTTATGTATTCCGGTAGTCAGATTGCTAACCGACAACATTTCTGGATAATTAAAGCGTGAGCCAAAATATTTAGAAGCAAAAATGTACCGAAGTTTAATAGTGCGTTGATTAAATTTAGCACAAAACCGACAGCAAGGTACGTTGTGGTCAGGGCCTAGGCAAGGAATACTGTACAAATGAAAATCCTTATGAGGTATTTGCTTCCCACAAGTAATGCAATTATTAACTTTTACTGACATCGGTAAGGAGCAAGAAAAAGTTTCCCCAAAGGGGTACTTAACTTTTTAGTTGAAGACTTCAGTTCTGAAACTCGAAAAACAACATTTCAGGAGTCGGCCGACTGGCACTTGCGAACTGCTTCTGTTTCGGGCACCGCGCAGCAAGAAAGACTGATGTAATGGCGTTGGCTGCATGTTTTATACCCTTGACGACTTGATGTCATGGAAGAAGGGACAGCAACCGATGCAGGACCCAAGACTTTGCTAATCAGGCTGACTGAGGGCAACCTGCCAGCAGATTACCCAAATGTAATGACTGCAACAGTGAAACACGAAGAACATCTGTAGACGCAAGAGAAGTCGTCGGTCTGTGTCGAGTATCGGTAGTGCAAAGTACTTCCTTGGAAGCCGGTGCTTGCTCAGCGGCTCCAGACCCATCCAAGGTACAGACATCCGCAGGATCCTAAGAGTCTCGCAGCATACCAGACTACAAAAGGGTCTCGGTAGCAGCCTGCGAATCCACAGAAGCGGGTATCAGTGGTTGCGAAAGTGCCTCACTGAGGACCGGAGAACTGACAACTAGCTTAACGAAAGCATCGTCAGCAGTTTTGGACCTGTGCGGTCTGTCTCTGTCTTTATCCTTACCTTTTTTGGCAGATCGGTTGTCGGATGGCTTACCAAAGCCATATCGGAAGTCGAGGACTGAGCAATAACATCTATCTACAATAAGGGCCAGACAACATATAGTTCTGGCGTTAAAGCACAAAAGCGACAGTGGGGGACGTCGTGGTCTGGGCCTAAACAAGTGACACAGTAAGAATGAAAATCTCAGTGTGGTTATTTGCTTTCCACAGGCGATACAATTGTTAACTTTTTCTGACATCGGTTAGAGAGCAAGAAAAAAGGATCCCCAATGGGGTACTTAACTTTAGAAGACTTCAGCTTCAATTCGGAATTGAAAAACTCAGGTAGCGGCCGACTGGCACTCGTGCGAACTGCTTCTGCTTCGGGCTCCTCAGCAAGAAAGACTGATGTAATGGTGTCGGGATGCCTGTTTTTATACTACTGACGACCTGACATCAGTCCTGAAGTGACAGCAACCGACACAGAAATACTATGCCTCTGGTATTCAGGCCGACTGAGGGCTACCCTGGCAGGGATAACCCAAATGTGATGACTGCAACAGTGAAACACAAAGAACATCACATCATTAATTTAAAAATAAAGGTAATTAATAGATTTGCGGTGTACAGCTGAAATTTGGAACATGCATAGAATACATACATAGTACATAGGTACAGTACATATACTGTACATTAGCCAGAGTTTGTGAGTAAGAGTGAGAACTGTTATCAAGTACTCTAGGCTTAGTATGTGCACCTTATCCACTTTCACTAGCCTGGGGAGCAGTCATTGCACTGCCAACTTTGCTTGAGATGTTAACTAATGAGGTTTTTAAAGGAGGCTATGGACGACGTGTTTTGTATGCTAGTGGGGAGAGAATTCCATTTTTTAGCCACTGAACTACTACATAGTGTGTCTCCAAAGCTATTATAGCTGTTGGTGACTTCTAGTAGTACTTTGCTTGATGATCTAAGAGGCCTTTTGGCTGAGTGATGTTGTACTAGGTTTTTGAGGGCAGGGCACTTATTGGGGAGGTAATAGAGTGACAGAGGCAGAGCTGATTGTAGGTTAGGAGGTTGGGCAGTTCAAGCCAGTGGAGCTGGCTCAAAGCAGTACAGTGATGAGTTCTATATGACCAATTTGCAGCAAAGTGGGCAATTCTGTTATAGCAAGCTTCCATTTTGCTTAGTTCAGTTTTGTTGAGATTAGTCAGAATGGGAGATGCATAGAGTAGGGTTAATAGAAGCTGGGAGCAAACAATGGCTAATCTTGTGTTGTTGGTAAGAAACTGTTTGATACGGTAGAGTGATCCTAGTTTGGCAAGTACTTTTTTAATAGTTAAGTTGAGATGACTATCAAATTTTAGGTGGGAGTCTATGGTTATTCCCAATAGCTTAGCCTGTGCCACTGGAGCGATTGGAGCAGTATTTGCGGAGTAGATAGTGAATTGCTTAATAAGCAACCTGGGATGTCATCTGGTCCAATTGAGGTCATGTTTTTGGGTTTGGATAGCACAGATATGACCGGATCTCTAGAGATACTACAGAGAGGACTGGTGTCAAGTATGCTTTGAGGTATGGCTGTTCGGGGACAGGGGGTGAGGTCTGTACCAAATCTGTTAGCTAGCAGGCTGGCAATTTCCTCCGGTATAGTATGAGTGATACCATCTACTACCAGTTCAGCACATAGCTGAGCATTCCTTTTAAATTTTTGAAGTAATTAAAGAATGTCTTATGGGTATCCTTAGCTAGGGATACTATTTTTCCTTCGTAATTAGCTTTAGAGGACTTTGCAAGATTTCCGATTTGCTTGTTCAAGCTGTGGAGGCAATTCTTCCTCTGCTGAGTCAGCTCCCTCTCATTCTTAGACATCAGTTTCTTCCTTTTATTACATAATCTGTTTACACTTCAGGTCAACCAGGGTGGCTTGTTTTTATGGGTGGACTTTCTTTTAATCTGGTTAGGCACAGCCGGGTCTATACAGTTGCTTAAATGTTTCACAGGACATTTGTGTAGACCTCTGTATAGGAGTCGCTGTTGTCTGTGATTGTGGGGGGGGGGTATAAAACTTTTTATATCATCGCTTAGTAGGTTGTAGTTTGCCTTGGAAAAGTTTTTTTGCTCCTATGGTGGTGTCAGGTTCAACAATTACTTTGAACAATATTGATTTACGGTCCGACCTTACTAGGAAGGACAGCACACAGTGGGGGGGCTGCTGCAATGACCCCCCCCCCCATGTTAAGTACTATTGTCCAGGACATTTGAGCACCTTGTGGAGGTGCACACCATCTGTTGCAGAGCATTTCTGTTGGCGAGGTCCAGGAACCTCTGGGCAAGCATGTTCTTGCTCAAGTATGTCATCCAGTCGATGGAAGCATAGTTGAAATCTCCCATGACTAAGGTGTTTGGATGTATGGCGAGTGACTCCATTAAGTCCAGGTAGGCTGTGTGCTTTTGTTGGTTCACAGTGGGGGACCTAAAGCTAGCAATAATGTGGCAGGGTATTTTGCCTACAGTTAATTGATCATGGAGTAGTTCGTAAGAGTTGTACTGTTTGACCAGTCTCTAGGTGTACTTGGATACACCTCTACATTTGTTTCTTTCATACTCATTTTGAGGTCTGAATGTGTGTAAGGCATTCCAGCCTTGCATGGCCTAGGTGCTATCCGCGGCCTTGAACCATGTCTCAGTGACTGCACAGATGTCACCATCTTCCAATGTCAGAAGTGCTTCCAAGGAGTGCAGTTTCATGTTTAGACTCTTAGCATTGAGCAACAGAACCTTGAGTTTCTCTAGTGGATTTTGTTACATCAGAAATTTTGTTATGACATTGCCTAAAAAAGGCACTATGAGGGAGGCAAGTACCTTTGCCACTTTCCGAAAGCCTAGAGGAGACAGGTGCAGACCATCTCTTGCAAATCAGAATGTCCTCCCAGGGTGACAGAAACTGGATCCCCTAGACTGACACCATAAGCTAAGCCAATTGTTGAAGTCAATAATTTTTTGTTTATACTGTGGCATCATGCTGGGTGAAGGCAGAATTGTGCTTAGGGCTAGAGTCATAAAGTACAGTTTTGTACCTACCATAAATGTAGATGTTCGAAGATCCACATTGCTGCAGTCCTAACACTTGGGTAGTCCGCTGTCCCTCGGTCGGCCCGAATATCAGAGTATAAGGCTGACGTCGGTCAAGGCGCATTTGACTGACATCAGAACGTCAGGGTACAAATGCGCATGACCGACGTCATATCCTCAGTCTTTTCTTGCCCCAGATGTCAGAAGACCCTAAAAAGAAAGGTCAAAACCCATAGACAACAACCAAACAATCAACCAACCTAACACTAAAAATATGTACAATATAAACAACATATACAATATACCTCAGATTGAAAACCCAGCCCACACAACCGCCTCAAACTACAGAGGGGAAGGAGGGAGGGTAAATTGGACTGCAGCAAGGTGGATCTTGAACATCTACATTTATGGTAGGTACAAAACTGTACTATGTTCTTCATCTCACATTGCTGCAGTCCTAACACTTGGGTAGAATCCCAAAGCAGAGGTAAGGGAGGATGGCTAAATTATAATGAAGCAGGAGCTGCCAAAATGCCCTGCAAAACAGCAGTGGCAAAACCAGCCCTGGATTTAGAGTACAGTGGAAGGTGGTAATGCCTAGAGAAAGTATGCACTGAACTCCAAGTAGCTGCCTCCAAAATATCCTTAGTTGCCACCCCCCTCAAAAAAGCTGTTGAAGTGGCAGTAGCCCTAGTGGAATGAGGCCTAATCCCAGCTGGAATCTCTTTGCCATGATGGGAATAACAGAAAGCAATGCAAAACCCAATCCACTTAGAAATAGTTTGTTTTGACACGGGCTTGCCCTGAGAACACAAAGCAAAAGAAACTAATAACTGCTGAGATTGCCTGAACCCTTTAGTTCTGTCCAAATAATAGCAACTGCCTGTGTACATCTAAAGTGTGCAAAATCTTTTCCCCTTTATTTTGGGGATTTGCAGAACAAGTAGGCAAATGAATAGTGTGATTTAAAGGCACACTAGAAACCACTTTAGGCATAGGTGAAGGATTAGTGCGCAAAGATGCGCTATCCTTATGGAAAATTAAGAAAGGCTCAACTGCCATAAGGGCCTGCAATTCAGAAACCCTTCTTGCAGAGGTAATGGCCAACAAAAAGCAGTCTTCCATGACAAATATTTCAACTCAGCAGTAGCTGCAGGCTCAAAAGGTTGTAGAGTGAGTTTCTCCAACACAAAATTGAGATCCCAAGCAGGAGTAGGAGCTCTTCGTGGGGTCTTATATTCTTTGCCCTCTAAGAAATTGCTTGAACAAAGGATGAGAAAACAATGGTGGGTCACAGTCGTAGTGAGCTGAAATTGCTGCAGCATGAATCTTAATAGAAGAGAAGGACAAACCTTTGTCCAATAACTCAGTAAGATATTGAAGAGCCACACTTAAATTAGGCTCAGAAACATCCAAATCCTTTGCTGCACTCCAAAACAAAAATCTCTTCCATTTATCTGCGTACACTTTCCTTGTACTAGGCCTTCTAGCTTCCAAAATCACATTCAAAACTTGTTGTGGAAGATGAGACCCTCTATGGTTCAAAACAGAATATGCCAGGCTGTTAGGTGAAGAGAGTGAAGTTTGACATTGAGCAAATGACTGTCCTCCTGGGACAACAGGTGTGGAATCAAAGGCAAAGGCCATGGAGGCTTCCGTACTAGACTTCTCAGTAATGGGTACCAGTGCTGTCGAGGCCAATCTGGAGCTATCAAAATCATCCTTGGCTTGTCCTGTCTGACCTTCAGAAGTACCTTTGGGAGGAGAGGCAGAGGTGGAAAGGCATACACAAGAAGATTTTTCCAACTGAAAGAAAGAGCATCCACTTTCCAAGCTGTGGGATGAAACCTCTTCGTGCAAAACTTTGGCAGCTGGTGGTTTAGTGGAGAAGCGAACAGATCTATGTCTGGAGTTCCCCATGACACTGTCAATTTCTGAAATACATGAAGATCCAGTTTCCACTCGTGGGGATCCATGATTTGTCTGCTTAACACATCTGCTAAGGAGTTCTGTGCTCCCGGCAGAAACCTTGCCTGAAGATTTAGTTGTAAACTGAGAGCAGTATCCCACAAAATCATTGCTTGCCTGCATAGAGGATAAGAATGTGTTCTCCCTTGCTTGTTGATGTACCACATGACAGTTGTGTTGTCTGTTAGAATCAACACCTGTCCTGGAAGAAGTAAATCCTTGAAAGCTATTAATGCAAACTGGACTGCTAACATCTCCTTCAAGTTGATATGTAGATGCTGTAGTCTGACAGGCCACTTGTCTTGTATCCACTTTCCATTTAGATGAGCTCCCCAAGCTTTGTCTGAGGCATCTGTCGTTAAAATCTGACTCGCCTCTGGCCGGGTCACAGAGAGTCCCTTGTTTAGGTGACATTCCTGAGCCCACCACAAAAATTCCTTTTGAATGCAAGGTATTATTTGAATGACAGTGTCCAGATCCTGGCAGTGCTGTGTCCATACATTTTGAGATACCATTGCAGCTTCCTCATATGCAGTTTGGCATTGGGAAGCACCAGAATACAAGATGCCATGAACCCTAAGGCTTGAAGGACTGTCCTTGCAGTCAGCCCGGACTGAAGAGATAGTTGATGGAAGTAAAGGGAAAGATTCTTTTGTTTGTCCGGGGTTAAAAAGGCCATCTGGGATGCTGTATTCAGTCTTACACCCAGAAAGCACATGTCTTGAGAGGGTACTAGACTGGACTTTATTTCGTTCACAGAATACCCCAGGCATCTTAGCACTGCTATCACATAATCCAAATGATGAAGAAGCTCGTTCCTTCCTTGAGCCAGAATCAGGCAATCGCCCAAATAAGGATAGATTTGTATTCCTTTTAGCCTGAAGAAAGCTATCACTGGAGCCAGAACTTTCGTGAATACTCTGGCAGTAGATAAGCCAAAGGGCAATGCAGAGAACTGATAGTGAGAAGTCCCAGTCCGAAAACGCAGATACTTCCTGCAACTTAGTCTGATAGGAACATGGAGGTAAGCCTCCTTGAGATCCAAAGTTACCATCCAGTGATCCTTGCCCAGTAGAGGTAAAAGCTGTTGTAACGTCAACATTTTGAACTTGGGAATGTCCAGATAAGTGTTGAGGATAGATAAATCCAAAATTGGTCTCCACGTGTTCCCCTTTTTGGTACTAGGAACAGGCGAGAATAAAATCCTAGGCCCCTTTCTGGCATAGGAACCGGCTGTATGGCCCCTATTTGGAGTAACAGAGAAATTTGCTTGTGAGCCTCTATTCTTTGTTGAGGAGGAATGTCTGGCATGCCTTTGAAAGGAGGCAATGTATGGAAGTAAAACCTGTAACCGTGGTGTATGATATCCAATACCCATCTGTCTTGGGTAATTATACTCCAATTTTCTTTGAAAAGTGCCAACCTTCCTCCCAAAGGTGCTGCCAGGCGAGAAGGTTCTGGCAGCTGAAAAGGTAGGTCATTGGGTCTGTTTACGAAAGGACTGACCCCTGCCCTCACCCGAAGACTGTGCAGGAGAACTCCCTGTTCTAGGCCTGAAAGAGCCCTGACCTCTGCCCCTGCCACGTCTAGATCTACCCCTAGACTGGGAATCATAAGAAGGATACGTCCACCCCTTAGAAGGCCAATTTCTACTAAACTTTGGAGGCTGAACCTGCAAAAAATCTTTAACAGTCTGCATAGACTTAGCCTTGTCTTCCATTTTCTTTAAAACTGCTTCAACAGGAGAACCAAACAAGACATCAGATTGTAAAGGAGCATCCAAAATCCTTGTTTTAACATGGTCAGATAAATTTTGATCCCTCAGCTAGGCATGCCTGCGAAGAACTGACCCAGTGGCAGCCACCCTAGACGAGGCCTGTACAGCATCAAAACCACATTGCAAAGAATGCTTACCCACCTGTTCAGAAACATGCACTAAATCTTGTAACTCTTTACAATCAATACCTTCCGCCAGAGCATCAACCTTAGACTTCAATTGTGAAAGGAGATAATTCTGATATTTCAACATGTGAAACTGGCAATTCAAAGCTCTCATGGCAAGAGTGGAAGAAGTATAAACTTTCTTTCCCCATCTATCCAAGGCCCTGGCCTCTTTATCTGCAGGAACCGGATTCTTGACAACAGAAGCCTTAACACCCTTAGGCCCCTGGCTAACAGTTTCTGGGTCTGCCCTAGGACTCTTAAAAGGATACTTATGAGCTTCAGGCACCCTGTAATACCTATCTGGTTTAACAGGCGCAGGAGGCAAAGAATCAGGATTAAGAGAAGCCTCTGCAAACACATCTTCCACCACATTCAGAACAGGAGGTATAGCCAAAGGCCTATGCTGGGGTAAAAACAAAAATTCCCTAAGCCTTTTCCTGGAATCAGAGAAGTCCTGACCTTCCCATTTAAAATGCTCTCTCATGGAATGAAGAGTCTCTGAAAAAGAAAAATCCTCAGGAGGAGAAGCAGAAGGAGTAGAATCATCCACATCAGAATCAGAATAAGGAGAATACTCCTGCAAGTCTTCAGCCGAAGACTCAGACACATCCGAAGCCTGCTCATAATCCCCCAACACTGATTCCATCCTAGGCCTCTTATCAGGAGGGGGCATGGAGCCTCTAATTAAAGTAATTAAATCCTCTGCCATTTTAAGCATGTGCTTCTTGGGCACAGAACCTGAAGAACTAGGAGTGACACCCACAGAAGCTAAACTAGACCTGCCTCTAGGAGAAGCCTTGGGAACAGAAAGAGAGGGCCTAGACACCTTAGGAAGGGAGGGGTGTACAGTAATCTGAGAAGCCCCTGCAGCCTGACCTGCCTCCAGGGAGGCCACATCCTGTAAAATCAAAGTTTCTCCCTGGGACTCCAGAGAGGCCTCCGTCGGAACCACCGGTTTCACTGACGTCTCTAAAGAACCAGCGTCCGGTTCGGACGACTCCTCTAACCTAGGTTTTACTGCCTTGTCTTTGCGCTTCTTTGAGGAAGCCGGCGTCGGAGCATCCGACGGCATATTGTAATTGCACCGCTTCCCAAAGACTAACCTGGCACAATCCAACCTTCGCTTAATAGTGCGTTTATTGAACCTAGCACAAAAGCGACACCCAACAACGTCGTGCTCAGGTCCCAAACAAGGTATACACAAATTATGGTAATCCCTATGCGGTATCTGTTTCCCACAAGAAATACAGTTATTCACTTTTTCTGACATCCGGTAAACCACTGAGGCAAGAAAAACCAAAATATTCCCAACGGGTACTTAACCAACTCTGACTTCGGTCTGAAACTCCGAATTCGAAAAATTTCAGAACGCCGAACGGCACTTGCAACACTGCTTCTGCATCGGACCATGCGGCAAAAAAGACTGAGGATATGACGTCGGTCATGCGCATTTGTACCCTGACGTTCTGATGTCAGTCAAATGCGCCTTGACCGACGTCAGCCTTATACTCTGATATTCGGGCCGACCGAGGGACAGCGGACTACCCAAGTGTTAGGACTGCAGCAATGTGAGATGAAGAACATCTGCCTAGGACATAACCTGAGAGTCCGGTCATGTGTCTCTTCATATAGTCTAGAGAAGTACGTCTCAAGTCATTCACCCCAACATGGACTATGATATTCCCAAGGTGTGAAAAACAACTACTGTGATGCCTCTTCATAAAGGTGGCCCATCTACTGACCCCGAGAATTACAGATCTATTTGTCTCACTAGTACTGCTTGAAAGGTTATAGAAAGTATTATAGCTGAGCTAATATATATAGAAGACCTTGCATCGCAGGATGCACACCAGTTCGGCTTTCTTCAAGACAAATCATACCTACACAGCTGCCCCTTTCCTTCAAGTTTCAGAACAAAAGTAATTAGGTCATCCTCTTGAGCAGCACCTCTCCTTTCATAAACAAGTTGAAATCCAAATCCAAAAAGTCTTGGCCCAACTCAGACTTATCGAATTATTTATCTTCTCACTGTGGAAACTCACTGAGACACCCAAAAATGCTCTTCTGCCAAGACTTGAATATAGAAAGCCCGTCATTGCACTGGGCTCTTCACACAACCACCACCCCGCTACAAAAAGCAGAGAAATAAATCCTCAGATTAATTCAACTCTCCAGCAGATCTGAACACCATTGAACTACTCTTTCCAAAGGAAAGATGGCTACCTGGAAGTAGTAGAGAAAGAAGTTATGTACCTACCATAATGTTCCATGTTAGTTGCCTTCATCTTTCTTGCTGGTTGGGATCGGAGTCGATCCTTGGCCATCTTCAATAGCTGTTTACTGACTCGAGGCTAACCCTTATCCCATAATGCCTAGCTATAGCTACCCAGATCTCGTTTGAAATAGCTAACTCCAGACATAACAAGAGAATAAACCAGTCAAAATAATTGGTTGACTATACCTGACATATTCTCTAAGTCAATAGAGGAAAAGCAAGAGAACACTCAGCCAGTGAAACAGGAACTCCTCTCGGTCCACTAAGACAGGGGGATGGAGGGTGGGACGCAAGAAAGAAGGCGAGATGAAGACAACTAACATGGAATATTATGGTAGGTGCATAACTTCTTTATGTTAAGTTGTCTATCTCGCCTTCATTCTTGCTGGTTGGGACAGCGTCCCTAGCATCTAACATCCTGGGTGGCTCAGTGGAACAGACTCTTCAGAACAGTGGAACCAAAGTCAGCTCTGCTCCGGGAGACCATATCCAGCTTGTAATGAGAAATAAAGGTATGAGGGTTTGCCCACGTGGCAGCTGCACAGATAGAATCCATGGGCAACCTAGACTGAAAGGCTACAGACGTGGCCAAGACCCTAGTAGAATGACCTTTTTGTTTAATAGGTAACTCTTTGTTCCTTAACTGAGAAATAAAAGTGATAGTGTGGGACAACCATCTGGATAAGGTCACCTTGGAAACTGGGAGACTTTGTTTGTCTAAGGTATAAGAAAGGAATAATTGGTCTGACTTCCTTATATCTTTAGATCTGTGCAGGTAAAAACGCAATTGTCTATGAACGTCCAATTGGTGTAGTTTATACTCTGCCTTGTTGGTATGATTAGGGAAAATCACAGGAAGATTGATAGATTGGTTTAAATTATTTTCTGAGCAGACTTTAGGAAGAAACGAAGGATTAGTCCTCAGAGCAACCCTGTCCTTATGAAAAACAAGGTAGGGAGAACGAACACATAGTGTCTGAAATTCGGAGACACGTCTAGCTGAAGTGATAACTACCAGAAAGAGAGTCTTCCAAAACAGAAACTTGATGGAGCAGGACACTGCTGGTTCAGAAGGGGGCAGAATTAAGGAAGTTAGGACTAAATTAAGGTCCCAAGGAGGAGGAGGATCTCTCACTGGAGGCCTAAGAAGAGCTGTCCCTTTCAAAAAAGCTTTACAGAGCTTGTGAGACATAATGTTAGAATTTGACAAGCCAACATGAAAGTTAGAAATAGCCGCTAATTGTACCCTGATCGTAGTGGAAGCGGACCGGAGTGAAACAGTTGTGCTAGGAATTCCAGAATTTCGTGGACTGGGGCTGAGAAGGGATCTACATTCCTAGCCTCTGCCCACCAAGAAAAAAGTTTCCATTTGCTAGCATAAGTTTTCCTCAATGTAGACTTATGAGAGGAGACAATAATCTCACGGACTGCTGGAGAAATGCTAGGAAGCCTGGATAAGGCTGGAAGCGGAGCAACCAAGCTGTGAGCTGGAGAGTTTGGAGGGATTGATGCAATCTGCCTGAGTGATGAACCAAGAGATCTGGAATTGGGTCCAAAGTCCAGGGCTGATCGAGAAGGTAATGGTGCAGGAACGGGAACCATATCTGTTGACGCCAGTAGGGGGCAATGAGGATCATTTTGCAAACCAACGATATTGCTTTCTGTATGAGTTTCGGTATCAGGGGAAAAGGAGGAAAGGCATAAAGAAGTCCCTGAGGCCAATCGTGGACTAGAGCATCTCTGGGTATGTGACCTGGAAGCGGAAGAAGGGAGAAGTAATTGCTGCATTCGCTGTTGAAGGGGGTGGAGAAGAGATCGTAGCAAGGCTGTTCCCATTTGCGGAAAATAAGATTCGCAACTTCCTGATTCAGAGACCACTCGTGAGGCATGAGGATAGCTCTGCTGAGCCTGGCTGCTATGACGTTAGATCTCCCGGGGATGTGCGTTGCAATCAGAAAACGTTGGGAGGAAATCACCCACTGCCAAAGTCTGAGTGCTTCCCGACACAGGGGGTAGGATTTGGTTCCACCCTGCTTGTTGATGTACCACACCGCTAACATGTTGTCTGTTTGAATAGCAATGGTCCCAGAAGTAAGACAGTCTTGAAGGGCTTGCAACGCCAGGAGCACGGCTCTCATTTCCAGGACATTTATGTGCAGATGGTAATCACGAGGTTGCCAAGTACCTTGGACTGTCCTGCCCAGATAATGCCCCCCCCCACCCTATCAGGGAGGCATCTGTCGTCACTGTGGCTACCGGAGGGGGTTGCATGAAAGGTCTGTCCTGAGTAACTAGTGGGAAGACCATCCACCAAGCAAGATGTCTTTTGCATGTCTCTGTGATCAGGATCATGCGAGTCATGGGTAGCTCTTGGAAAGACCACTGCGTGACAGAAGTTGATGCCTGGTGGTATCAGTGAGGAGCCAGTCATCTAAATATGGAAACACCTGGAATCCTTGACGTCTTAGGTGAGCCGTGACCACTGCCATACATCTGGTAAACACCCTGGGGGCTGTGGTGAGACCAAAGGGCAGAGCTCTGAACTGGTAATGACTGGCCCCCAGCCGGAAGCGAAGATATCACCTGGAGCACCTGTCCATCTTGATATGGTAGTACGCGTCCTGAAGATCTATCAAGCACATCCAATTGTCCTGACCCAGAAAGGGTACAATGGACTGAAGCATGACCATCTGAAACTTTGTTCTTTGTACAGACCTGTTTAGTCTGCTGAGATCCAGAATCGGTCTCCAGTCCCCTGTCTTTTTTGGTACCAAAAAGAACCTTGAGTAAGTTCCGGATCCGTGCTGGTCTGCGGGGACTTCCTGGACAGCTCTTTTTTCTAGCAGTTTTGAAACTTCTATTACTGCTAGCTCCTTCAGATTGAAACTTCTACTACTGCTAGCTCCATCAGATTGGGTGGAACATCTGGAAGGATTTTCTTTGACAGTAACTGTGGCTGATGGAAGGGAATTTTGTAAACTCCGGATATAATGGACCAACCCCATCTGTCTTGTGTTAAATTTTGCCAGGCTTTTGGGTACAGTGAAAGTCTTCCCACAACTGCCTCCAGAGGTGAGCAGCCGGGCAACCCTTCAGGGATGCTGGAAGGGCTTATCAGAGAAAGATTCTCTGTTACCCTGGTTCTGCTGACCCCCTCTGCCACGAGGGCGGCATCTATTGTTATTGTTTCCCCCTCTGCCTCTGGTAAGATGTGGTTCTGTAAATCTCAGGGAGCCTTGCCTGACATGCGTAGTGATTTTTCCTCCACTCTTCTGACCTTTGGGGTAAGGTCTAGAGGGAGTGGAAAAACAGACTCCCACGGCAGAGAGAGTCTTGCCTTCTTGCTCACACCTAGTCAACGTGTCTTTCACCTGTGGCCCAAAAAGAAAGGAGCCATCAAAGGGGGTATTGGTGAAGGACGCTCAAAAGAGTTCCGCAAAGTTACACAGCCGCATCCAAGCATGCCTCCTAAGGGCCACACCCGTGCCTGCGGCTCTACTCGCCCCATCGGCTGCATAGGAAATGAGCCTCATGGAGGAGTTAACTACAGAATTAAGCGTCGCTAGCTGGGAAGCTACTTTGGCTTGTACTCCCTCAGCTGTAGGATCTTGAAGGGCATCTCCAAGCTCTTTAAGGAGATCCATTTGAAGTCAAGTAAAATGACAGAGGTAGTTCAGTGACCTCATGGAGAAGGTCGCTGAAGCAAACATTCGCTTCCCGTATCTGTCCATCGTCCTAGACTCCTTGTTAGGGGGATGGACAGATGAAGAGGTCTCCGCTAACTCTTTTTTGGTGGCTGCTGCTACCACCATGGCATCAACAGGCACACCTTTAGAAAGGAATTGCTTATCCTGGGGTGCTGTAATGAATTTACCAGGTCTCCTCGGAGTTGGTTCCACTCTATCCGGAGCTGACCAAGCCTTTTGAGCCACTACTGCCATAAGTGGATCAAAAGGTGGAGAAACCCAGGAGGTGGAAGGTCGGGAACCGAAAGCATCCAGGAATACAGGCTCATCCTCGGTAGGGGCTAGGGGATTCCAGTTCCCCCTCTGCCTAAGCATTTCCAGGATGTCCGAGAAGGAAATATCTTCAGAGGGGGATCTCAGGGACCCTTCCGAATCATCTAAGTCTGTATCAGAAGTGACAATGTGCTTCCTCTTGCACTTCTTCTTCTGAGGGGGCTCCTCTGAGTGATCAGGGGAGGCCTCGGAAGAAGAGGAAACACCCAATGGGGTGTCCTGCAGCATTGGTTCCCTACGGTTAGAGTCTGGAGGAGGAGCAGAGGTTGGCACAGGCACTACGGGGGACGGAGCCGGTGGGGCTAGTAGTGGAGCTGACTCAGGGGACAGCACACTCTGCATGACCTCAAAGGTGTCCCTGCACAAGGCAGAGAAAGCTCCGGTTCAGAAGAAATAGGAATCTTTCTCCGCGCCGAGGGGGACGGCTCCAAGGCCGATGTAGGAGCCGAGCTCACCTACGCCGAAGCTCCGAGAGGGAGAACGGGGTCGGACAAGGGTCCGATGCCACTCGCCCCCTCGGAGCCAACAAGGGAGCCCCAGCGCCAATATCCCTCAATGGAAGGTACCACCGAGGAGGTAATCGGAGCAAATGTCGGTACCGAAGGAGATATAAGTTATCGGAGTCGACGGTTCCACTACTCGAACCCCAACTAATTCCGGCTCTGAACTCAATGGAGTTGGAGGGGGAACATCAAGTGAACTGGACGGAGCCGATACCTGTTGAGGAGGGCTGGACAATAACTTAGTTAGTGCCTGTGACTTTAGCAACCTACTGACTACTCTCTCCAAATCGTGATCCAGCAGCCTAGAGGATCGAGAGGATCGGTGGCTACACTCACTTTGAAGTAATGGAGACCGAGGAGCCGAATGCACCGACTCTAAGGAAGGGGACCTCAACCCTCTTGTGGCTCCGCGACGGCTCCAAAGCCACTGATGGAGCCGACAGGGAGGTTGTCTTGTCGGTGCCAGCTGGAACCGACGTTGAAGGAAAATCCTGTACCGGAGTCGGCTCCAAGAGTGGAGCCGACGGCTTAGTGGATTTTGGGGATTTCACTGGCAGTGAACTCTTTGCCGGTGAATCCTGGAGTTTTAAGAGACCCCTGAGAATCAGTTTATTTTTACACTCCTGCAGGACTCTTGGACTAAAAGCATGGCAAATAGAACAAGAGGCCTGCAGGTGAACAGCGCCTAAACAACAGACGCAACTAGTGTGCCCATCTGTCAGAGACATTTTCTGACAGCATGAGTCACACTTCTTAAATCCAGAAACCTTAGCTTCCTTAGACATGCTGTACTAAAGAAAAGGAAGACTAACTAATTTAATACAGACAAAAAGAAGAACAGTACTAAACTAGACAAAAACACACTCGTACTATCTATCTATAAAGGAAATCTAAGATATAATACAGATAAAGGGGTTTTTAAAGGAAAAAGCAATAGGAGAGCCTCTAAGTTAAATGGCTAACCTAGGGATGGGAGAGGGGCGGGGAGAACTCTCTAACTTAAACAAGTTTGACTATGGAAGAGACACTAGAGAAAAACTTACAACACGTATCACTAAATCTAAATAGAAAGATACTAGAAAAAAATTAAATTTTTGAGAAAAGTTTACACAAAAAGTTAAATATATGAGCCTGAGCCAGGAAAAACGACACCCTCACAGCTGAAGTGGCAAATGAGATCTGGGTAGCTATCGCTAGGCATTATGGGATAAGAGGTAGCCTTGAGCCAGTAAACAGCTCTCGAGCTACTGAAGATGGCAGAGTCAGAGCCGAGGATCGGCTCCGATCCCAACCAGCAAGAATGAAGGCGAGATAGACAACTTGACATCATCTTTTATCCTTAATCCCAGTTGCTTATAAATAAAAGATACTGTCCTCCTCTGCTCAATAAACTGTGCATTAAATCCTGCAGTTACTGAATCCAAAATTCCAGTTCTCTTCTTCTTGATATACATTCCATTACTTTTAATACCAGACAATTCTCTAAACTTGCTGCAGCTTGTTTGAACACATTAATTGAACTCATCAAGAGGGCGGATTACCTCATCTCGCTTAAGAAGTCATGCCATTCTTACTTACCCAAAAGAAAACACATGTATTTGCTTCACAGACTATGATTAATACACTTCAATGCCTCTCAGCTAACCCCCTCCCCCTGATCTACTTTCCTATCAATCTCAAGTCCTCTCTCCTCTCTATGCAAACCATAGTATCCTCTCCCTCTTACACCATTCTTTTCCTCTGTGTATGCGGGTGTTAACAAGTAACACTGGTCAAAAAAGTATATGAAAGATGGAGAATTCTTTAGTTTGCATATGCCTGTTTTACAACTCTCTGTATGCCTTGCCATGCTTGCTGTTTACACTAAACATGCCAATGTATTGGTAAAATAATATTACTTGCTTATAACACAATTTTCTTAACTATATTACAATGCATTACAATTTTAATTATTCTGCTGAATGTTTAGTTTATGGTTTAACTTTCCTATAATTGCTTGCCTTTTGTATTATGCTTGTTTATTTGGTGTTCTGGATTCTTGATATTTATACTTTTGCTTGTCTTTGCCACCTTGGCTCAAGTTGTGGTTGAAAAGGCTCCTAGCCAAGTCTACTTTATGCACTCACTGTATCGTTCCATCTGTGGTGTCCATTTTTGTTCTTCTTCAACCTATAGGTTCAGATCCAATCCCTTGGATCCTACTCGGCCATTACAATAGTTCATTGTAACAAAAAAACTCTCAAGCTTCTCTCTTACCCATAATGCAACATTCCTAGGTACCTTAGATCTTGTTTGCTAACGGAAGTAATATAATATATCAGAAGGATCTAGAGGGACTATATCTGGAGCTCAGTACAAGGGAAGTGCCAACCTAAGAACATTCACTCTTCTAGGAGTTCAAAGGTAGGGGGGCTGGAGGGTGGGGAGTTGAAGAATGAAAATGGACAACACAGATGGGATGTTATGGTGAGAGTACATAACTTTCTTATCTGATGTCAATTTTCATTCTATCCTCAACCTATGGGACAGAGTTGCCAGCTAACATAGATTGGGTGGACTCTAGGAAGGATGTTCCTTAGCACCACTGAACCGAATGATGCTCTAGCCCTGGAGACCAGAGCCAATTTGTAATAAGTAACAAAGATATGGGTAGTAGCTCAAGTCACTGCTACACAAATATCATTCACAGATGCTCTAGACTGGAAGACAGATGAAGTTGCCATTGCTCTAGTTGAATGGCTTGTAAAGGTTTTGGTTAGGTGTGACAAAGGTGGATACTGCCAGCACAGCTATCTGGAATTTTTAAAATAATTAAATGTCATTTGTGAATATCAACATGATGTATATACGATGCGTGTGTTACACATGTATTAGAACTGTATGTCATATGTATATTAAACTGGTATGTGTGTTAAAAAGGTATTTTATAAAGTGTTTGTGCTCAGGATGTAACCACAATGTGCCCTGCTGGAAGAGAACAGAAATGTGCATGTACTATTATAGCTGTTTAAATGTATATACTTTAAGTGGAAACTGGAATACAGGAGGAGAACTTCAGAAAAATAGCTGAAATTAAATTACTTTATAGTCTAGGCCAGAGACAATGTCTGTGCTGAAAAGTTTTCTGTATTGTCCTTAGGGTGAGATAATTACTAGTCTTGAAATGTGGAGAAATGTAATTGTTTTATGACTTGCAGCACCTGCCAAACATCGGAGGTCTATATATTTTCACAAGTAGATGCTAAATACTGCCAGCTTCTAGCAGTGGGGCTTTCACTTGGGATAGAGTCCGATGACAAGAAATTACATTATTCAAGCTATCCCAGCAGTAACATTTGAGATATTTAAAAAGTCTATTAGAGAGAGACAGCATTCTATATTCTGTCTTGAATCTGACAAGAACCATTCACCACATCATCTGCCTTACTCTGATGAAGTAAGTTACTAGGAAAAGTACAGTTTTGTACCTACCATAAATGTAGATGTCCGAACTGGATAGCATCTGCAGTCATAACAAATGGGTTGTCCTGTCGTCAGGCAGCCCTTCGGTCGGCCGGATTCCAAAGTCTGGGTCCGGCTTCGGCTGATGTCGCACTTCACCCGACGTCATATCTGCTGGTCTTCGGGTATAAAGGCATCAGCCGACGCCATTTTCCTCAGTGTTTCTTGCCCCAGATGCCAGTTGCCCTCTTGGAAGGCTAAATTTTGGATAAATGCCAATGTTTCCAAAAAAGTAGAAGGCAAACACAAAAATAAGCATGTATGTACATATATACAAACAAATACACCATAAGAGACTCCCCAGCTAGCTATTAGGAGGGTAAATACCCTAGGAGTACCACAGAGGGAAGGAGGGTGGGTAATCCTGACTGCAGATGCTATCCAGTTCGGACATCTACATTTATGGTAGGTACAAAACTGTACTATGTCCTTCATGGATGCATCTGCAGTCATAACAAATGGGTAGAATACCATAGCCAAACTAGGGGTGGAGGGAGAAAAATTATGGTGTAGTTAGGATCCCTTGCAGTACAGCAGTGGCAAACCCTGCTCGGGATCTAGAGTATAGAGGTAAATTATAATGCTTGGCAAATGTATGCACGGAGGTCCAAGTAGCCGCCTCAATAATGTCCTTGGTTGCCACTCCTCGTAAGAGAGCTGTGGTAGTGGCTGTAGCCCTTGTAGAATGAGGTCTTATGTTCTGTGGAATTGGTTTTCCATGGTAGGAGTAACAGAATCTTATGCAATTTCCTATCCATTTGGAGATTGTCTGTTTGGAAATTGCTTTTCCTTCCCTTCCTGTTGCAAAGGCTACTAAAAGCTGATCAGTTTTTCTGTTACTTTTGGTTCTGTCCAGGTAGTAGCGTAACTGCCTATGTACATCCAAGGTATGCAGCAGTCTTTCCCCCCTGTTCTGTGGATTGGGAAAGAAGGTAGGAAGGTGGATTGCCTGGTTTAAAGACACTCTGGATACCACCTTAGGCATAAATGTAGGATTAGTTCTCATGGACACCCTATCTTGATGGAAGATTAGGAAGGGTTGCACTGCCATTAAGGCCTGTAGTTCCGAAACCCTCCTTGCTGAAGTAATTGCCAGTAGGAAAGCAGTTTTCCATGACAGGTGTTGCAGATGTGCTGTTGCTGCTGGTTCAAACGGAGGGAGTGTCAACTTTTCTAGCACAAAGTTCAAGTCCCATGCTGGTAATGGTGGTTTCCTAGGAGGTTTTACATTCTTGATCCCTCTGAGGAACTGCCTGAGTAGAGGATGTGAAAAGACAGGTGGATCAAAGCTGTATTCTGCTGAAATAGCTGATGCATGTATCTTGATGGAGGAATAGGACAGGCCTGTATGCAGAAGCTCTGCCAAGTACTCCAGAATGTTAGCAATATCTATGTTCGACACATCTTTTCCTCTTTCAGTACTCCAAATGACAAACCTTTTCCATTTTCCTGCATAGTTCCTTCTTGTTGAAGGTCTGCGGGCTTCAAGGATAATGTCTTTAACCCTTTGGGAAAGGTCTGGGTTAGTTGCTGCTATGTGATGTTCCAGGCAGTCAGTTGCAAGGTTTTTATGTTTGGATGCATGATGTTGTAGTTGTTCTGAGTTAACATCAAAGGCATCAGGGGTATTGACCACATTCTCTCGAGACATGCTCCTCAGCAATGGGTACCAGTGTTGTCTTGGCCAATTCCGAGCTATCAGGATTATCCTTGGACGTTCCTCTTTGATTTTCAGTAGTACCTTGTGCATCAAGGGAAGAGGTGGAAATGCATATGCTGTCAGGCCTTTCCAGCTGAAGGATAGAGAGTCCACCTTCCATGCAAGTGGGTGGAATGTCCTTGTGCAGAATTTTTTGAGCTGGTGATTGAGTGGGGATGCGAAAAGATCTATTTGTGGCATTCCCCATTTCTTTGTGATGGCCTTGAAGATGTCCGGGTGTAGCATCCATTCGTGAGCATCCGAGGTGGTTCTGCTTAACATGTCTGCTAGGGTGTTCTCTTTTCCGCACAAATATTGCCTGTAACTGGATGTTGTAGCTCAGAGCCAGATTCCAAAGGTCCAAAGTCATTCTGCATAGGGGTATGAATGAGTGCCTCCCTGTTTGTTGATGTACCACATGACTGTGGTGTTGTCTGTCCTTATCATCAAATGGCCTTCTTTGAGGAATGGTCTGAATTTTGGATTGCCAGTTTTACTGCCAGCATTTCTTTTTGGTTTATGTGCAGGTGCAGTTGGTCTTGAGTCCACAATCCTTGTATGCATTTGTCCAGCATGTGCGCCCCCCATCCTAGGTCTGAGGCGTCCGTTGTGATGGTTTGGCTTGCTCGAAAGTTGTGGAAGGGTAAGCCTGGGTTTGACTGGCATGCTTGAGCCCACCATAGGAACTCCTGTTTTAGGCATGGGATTAGTGGGATTTCTGTTTCTAAGCTGTGCCTGTGTTGAGACCATAAATTCTTTAGGTACCACTGTAGCTTTCTCATATGCAGTCTGGCATGTGGGACCAAGATTATGCATGATGCCATGAAGCCCAAGGCCTGCAGAACTTTTCTTGCTGTTAGTTTGTTCTGCTTTGTTAATGCCAAGAAGTAAAGAGGTAGTTCTTTTTGTTTTTCTACAGTTAGGAATGCCATTTGTTTTACTGTGTCCAATTCCGCGCCCAAGAATGTTCTTGTTTGGGATGGTATCAGCCTTGACTTTTGTAAATTGACTGTGTATCCCAGGGCTTGTAGCAAGTAAATGACCCTTTGTAAATCTGTTGTCAGCTTGCTTTTGTTGTCCGCTTGTAACAGGCAGTCGTCCAGGTATGGATAAATTTGGATTCCCTGTAGTCTGCAGTGAGCGATTACTGATGCCAGGCATTTTGTGAATACTCTGGGTGCAGTAGATAAGCCAAAGGGCAATGCTGAGAATTGATAATGCTCTGATCCTGCAAGAAATCTGAGGTATCTTCTGCAATTTGGTCGAATGGGGACGTGCAGGTATGCCTAATTGAGATCTAGAGTTACCAGCCAACACTCCTTGCCCAGCATGGGAAGGAGTTGCTGTAGGGTCAGCATTTTGAATTTTGGGACAATGATGTATGTGTTTAATACGGACAGGTCGAGAATAGGTCTCCAACTTTTCTCTTTTCTTGGTACTAGGAAGAGTCTGGAGTAGAATCCTTTGCCCTGTTCTGTTATTGGTACTCTTTCCACAGCTCTCATCTTTGCTAATTTCGCTATCTGCTGTAGAGCTTCTGTTTTTTGATTTGGAGGTAGGTTTGGCATTCCTCTTTTACTGGTAAGGTGTGGAAGTGGAACCGTAGCCTTGGTCTATGGTTTGCAAAATCCACTTGTCTTTTGTGATATAGTGCCAATTTTCGAAAATAAGGCTAACTTTCCGCCTAAAGGTGCTGCTATTTGCTCCCTGGTAGGCGGTGTCAGAGCCAAGTCACTGTGATTGTCCTGTTGCAGTGGCAGTGGTTGTGTCTGTGCCTCGGTTATTGCCTTGCCACTGTCGTCCTCTGTAGGCACCTCCTCTGGATTGATTTCTGCCTCTAGAGCGCCTATTCCTGCCCCTTTGGGATTTTGTGGAGTCTGGAAAGGACCAATTTTGGCAGGCCAGTTCCTGCTAAACCTTGGGGGCTGAACCTGTAAGAAATCTTTAACTGTTTGTACAGATTTTGCCTTTTCTTCCATTTTCTTCATTACTTGCTGGGCAGGTGTACCAAATAGACTGGCCTTATCCATAGGAGCATCTAACAGCTTTGCTTTAACATGATCCGTAAGACCTGTTCTTTCAACCATGCATGCCTTCTTATCACTGTGCCAGTCATGGCTGATCTAAATGAAGCCTCCAGTGCATCATAGCCACATTTTAAGGAATGGTTACTAACCTGTTGGATGTTATTCACCATTTCTAATACATATTTCTTATCTAAGGATTCATCAGAGGACAGTTTTTTAGTTAACTGATCAAGCATAAACTCTTGGTATTGGATCATATGAAACTGACAATTTAAAGCTCTAGCTGAGAGAGTAGCAGAGGTGTAAACTTTTTTCCCCCATCTCTCTAAGGACCTGGATTCCCTTTCAGAAGGAATAGGGTTTTGCTGAGGTCGAGGCTACTGCCTTAGGCCCCTGGGATATAGTTTCGGGATCTGCAAGTGGGGCCTTGTATAGGTGGTGATGAGTGTCTGGCACCCTGTAAAATCTATCTGGTTTGGCAGGGGCTGGAGGTAAAGAATCAGGAGCAGTGCAAACATCATTAAATGCATCATCCACAACAGGCAGTACAGGAGGTATAGCTAAGGGCCTATGTTGTGGTAAGTGCAGAAAAGTCCTAAGCCTTTTCTTGAATCTGAGAAATCTTGTCCCTGCCATTGGAATTGTTCTCTCATGGCATGTAAGGTTTCCCCAAAGGAAAATTCCTCTGGTGGAGAGGCAGCTGGAATGGATTCTTCAGCATCGGAATCTTCATAAGTAGAAAAAGGAGCCTCTGGCTGGTCTGTAATGTCTGAGTCATCCGCAGAATCATCAGAGGACACTGGCTCAGGGGGCTCTGCTCTAGGTCTCTTTTCTGGGGGCTGAGAGGCCCTGTCTGGGTGAGATTGGGATCCCCTAATTAAGGATATTAAATCCTCTGCCAGAGTAAGCATTTGTGAACTTGAAGTGGGCCTGTGTGAGGGGAGCTTAACAGGCACTGATTTAACAGATTTGGCTGCTTTAGCCCTGGCAAAGGCCTTAATAGACATGGCTGCAGGAGGCCTAGCAGCACCACGTGCTGGGGTAGAGACATCCAAAGGGATGGTGTCCGATAAATCACTAGGAACCACAATTGTAGGCAAAATTTCTGAGGCCGATTCAACTAAGGTAGCAGGAGCCTCAGTAGTAGTCATGGATTCGGCTGAAGATTGACCGGTTTTCTCGTTTTCGGCCGAAACAGAGACACTCGCGGCTTGCTTAACCGTGGTTTCGGCTGAAACCGCGGACCGCGAGTGTCGGTCTTTTCCTTTGCGTTTTTTAACAATTTGGGTCGTCGGAGGATCCGACGGCATAATATACGCAAAATCTGAGCCGAAAAACTGTTCAGCAAACTCTGACCGACGCCTAAGCGTTCCTCGGTTGAAGGAAGCACAGGCCGAACAGGCTGCTACGTCGTGGTCTGGGCCTAAGCAAGGCAGACAGTAAGAGTGGAAATCTTTATGAGGTATTGGTTTCCCACAAGTTAAACAGTTATTGACTTTTTCTGACATCGGCTGAGGCAAGAAAGAGTCCCCAATGGGGTACTTAGCTTTTTAGAAGTCTACGAAGTAGTATTCGGTAGTAGTAATCTCTGGATCTGACCGACCGGCACTTGCGAACAGCTTCTGCTTCGGGCGCCACGCGGCAAGAAAGACTGAGGAAAATGGCGTCGGCTGATGCCTTTATACCCGAAGACCAGCAGAGATGACGTCGGGTGAAGTGCGACATCAGCCGAAGCCGGACCCAGACTTTGGAATCCGGCCGACCGAAGGGCTGCCTGACGACAGGACAACCCATTTGTTATGACTGCAGATGCATCCATGAAGGACATCAGTAGAATTCTTTTAGATATAGTCAGGAATATAGCAAAGCTTAGTTTAGTTTTCTTTGAGACTGTCCTGCAATGTTGTTTTAAACATTTCCTGCAATTTTTAACTCTAATATCACTGTGAATATATACTGAGTATTTCCTTGTTCTTGTATTATTTTATTATTAAATATACTTAAACCTTTCATTGTGGCTGATCTGACTAGAAATATTTAAGTTTTGAGAGTACTTATTTATTTGACTACACTGTGTGGGCCACTCCTAATTGCCTTGCCTTTGGTCAAACTACCATTTGTATTAATATTATCATTACACAGTAAGATTGGACACCCTCTGTTAAGGGCCTTAAAGTAGCTGATAAGGAGTTGGCGGGTGGCAGTGATACATACCTTACAGTCTGGACAAAAGGAGGCATAGCTAGTAAACCTGTGCCAGCCTTTCCCAGGTGTGTGCGTTTGTGTGTGTGTATGCACGCGGTCTTCTTTACATATATCGGCAATCTCATAGGAAGCAGCCAGATCTGTTCAGAACTGGTGGTCAAGGGCACCACATACACAAATGCTGTAGCTATAGCCAACCTACTGGCTCACAGATTTGGCTAAAACTTCACCCCTGTCCCTCCCTTCAGTAAATCAGGGCATCCCCAGTACCTGCCCCCTCCCCGTATCTCTAGGCAACATATCATCACTGCCCTCTCAAAGACAAACAATACAGCCTTCATGGGACCAGATAACATCCCAAGCCGCATCCTACATGAACTCAGGCATGAACTTGCAGCACCATTAGGCACCGTATTCAACCAAAGCCCGAATACCGTCTTTGTCCCAGCCAAGTGGAGGGCAGCCATCCCTTTAGACAAAGGTGGAGCATCCTCCGATCTGGGAAATTATAGACCAAATCAGACTAACTAGCCTGATCTGCAAGGCCATAGAACAGATTATCCTGGACTTCATTAACAGGGACATTGGTAACCTCCAAACACTCGACCCCACACAGTTTGGCTTTGTCAAGGGGAGGTCATGTCTGTTAAATCTGGTTGACTTCTTTGAGACAGTCACCAAAGCCATGGATGAGGGGAAGATGGTGCGCACACCGCCTACCCTGACCTGGCCAAAACCTTCGACACTATTCCCCACTCAAGCATAATAGATAAAATCTCTCAACTAGGCATCAATCCATATGTTATCAGATGGCTAGCAAACTGGCCTACTGACGGAACCCACCTAGTCAAAATAGGGGAAGCCATCTCAAGCAGTAGACCCTTAACAAGCGGCGTGCCCAAGGGATTGGTCTTGGGGCCTCTGTTATTCGGGATGTACTTTCTGAGGAGCAAGTCAAAACCAGCGGGCTATGGCTGACCAACTTTGCAGATGACTGCAAGCTGGGCATGGCCATCAATTCCCCAAGTGATGTGGATGTCTTCCATTAGGGTCTCACCCAAACAAATGACTGGTGCCAGAAACATGGCTTCAAGCTAAATGCCAAAAAATGCATCATCATCGCCTTTGAGTAGAGTGATGTTCCCACAAATTATTACATTAATAACTTCCTAAGCACGCAATCAGTAGTGAGGGATTTGGGCATCCAGGTTGACAGCAACCTGACTTTTAATCACCATATTGCTTCCGTTGTACGGAAAGCTTTCTACATGGCCCACCTCACAAGTAAGGGTATCTCATCCAGGGACAAGGAGGTCATAACATTCCTGTATTCTTCCCTTATAAGGCCAATTATTGAGTACGACGCCACCTTCAGCATGCATCTCACAAAGCACATGCAGCAGCTGGACAGACCACAGAGGTTCCTCACCAGAAGAATCCAGGGACTCAAAACATCTACCCTACACTGATAGGCTAATAGCCTTGTCCCTCTACTCAGTTTCATACAGACTCCTCAGAGGTGACCCTCTGTCTGGCATACAAAGCAATCTCAGACCCTATCTTGATGGAGCTGCTGCATATCCACAAGTCAAGCTCCACTCGAGTAACCCATACGCGCGACCTCAACCAGTCAGGACAGATTTGTGTCCCAGAGACTCCTCATCTGTGGAATAGACTCCCTCTCTACATCAAGGAGAGTACCTCATTATCCCTTTTCAAGTGCAACCTGGATAACTGGATGGGAAACAGAAAATACAACCCTGGGATTCCACCTGTGTCCCTGCTGTGTGCGCGTGTGTGTGTGTTTATGTCTATAAATCAAACATCAGAGTGTGTGTGTGTGTGTGTGTGTGTGTGTGTGTGTGTGTGTGTCAGCTACTTGGGCAGGGACACGAAGCACCGGTTGGACAGAGAGGGCGCTTGAGGTCTTGGCTTAGCCACTTAGCTGACATCTCAACTCTATAGCTATGCCAGTGGGGAGTCTTACTGGGGATCTGGAGAAAGAGAGAGAAGGAAGCCCCAGACTGACGGTGGTCTCTGTATGCTCTTAAGGGAAACTGCACTTGATGCAGAGAGCTGCATCTGGAAATACTGTGTATGTATTTGTCATCCTCCCAGTGTATGTCCTCCATTGTTGCCAGTGGTGAGGATTGAGGCTCCTTGATTACTGGTCCAATGGTGGGTCGTCACATATGGCAATGCTCAATTGGTTATAAATGAAAGAAATATAATTGGTGAGCCATCTGGACAAGGTTACTTTGGTGACTGGTTTACCCAATTTAATATCTGAGAAGGAAACAAATTGGTCAGATTTCCCAACATCCTTGGTTCTATGAAGGTAAAAATGCAATTACCTGTGAACATCTAATAAATATTCACCTTTGTTCTCAAATTTTAGAAAAACAAACTGGTAAATTAATGGACTGATTAATATTTGTCCTGATACCACCTTGGGTAAAAAAGATAGATTAGTATGCAGAGATGCTCTCTCTTTGTAAAAAATCAAATATGGTGGTTGGGAAGACAAGGCTGGAATCCCTGAAATTGTTCTTGCAGTAGATATGGCTACCAAGAAAATAGCCTTCCAAAAAAAGGACCTAGAGATTGCACTTAACCTGCAGCATCAAATTTAAGTCCTAAAGGGTAGTACAGTCTTTATATGGGGGCTTTAAAAGAAGAATTCCTCTCAGAAAGGCTTTGCAGAGTTTATGTGAAGCAACTGAAGAACCTTGGAAACCAATATGAAAATTGGATATTGCTGCTAATTGGACTGACTGTTGAAGAAGCCAACCCTTCTTTGAAAACTTGGGCTAAAAAAAAAATCATGAATAGGAGCTGAGAAGGGATCAAAGTTATTTTTTAGTGCCCATTGCATGAATCCTTTCCATTTACTGCAGTATAGCTTATGTTTAGATGGATTATGAGAAGACAGGAGTATGTGGCAGACTGGAAAGGACAGCATTGGTTGTCTGGCTATTAATGGAATTGGAGAAACCAGGCAGTGAGCCTGAGACTGGGCACATCTGGGTGAATCATGTCTGCATGGTGAGACAGGAGGTCTGGAGATGGATCCAGAATCTACGGTTGGTGAAGTAAGTGAGGCCAAAAGAAGGGAAATCAAATCTATTGAGGCCAATATGGTGCAATGAGGATTACTTTGCTCTTTAACTAGGCTGTTCTTCAGATGTGTCCACGTCTAGGCATATCCATAAACTACAAGAAATCCTATCTAGAGCCCAGTCAATGTTTAAACTTTATAGGAGCAATTCTCAATACAAAAGAAATGATAACCCCCCCCCCTTCAAGGGTGGAAGCATTCAGATTGCAAGTCATGAAAATAGTCTGCAGCAACAAGATCTCAGCACGACTGGTTCTTCACACTCTAGAGTCCATGGTGGCAGCAATAATGCTATGAAAATTCTGTAGTGGCTGCTATCAATGCAATGGTCTATCCTTCACCAAACAATTGTCAGCTTGGATAAGGATAACCAATATATGCAGTCAGATCAAATTATTCTCCCCTAACCCAAGGCCACAGTAACCATGGATTGGGGGGGGGGGGGCACCTGGAATCCATGCAGTCTCAAGTGACCTGCTACTAATGTCATGCACTTGGTAACACCCTGCGGGGGCTGTGGTGAGACCAAAGGGCAGAACTCTGAACTGATAATGACTGGCTCCCAGCCAGAAGTATAAGTACCTCCTGGATCACTTGTTCATCTTTATGTGTTAATATGCATCCTGAAGGTCTATCCAGCACATCCAGTCGGCCTTTTCCAAAAACAGAAGAATGGATTAAACCGTGATCATCCAGAATTTGTTGCATCAAACTGATTTGTTCAAGTTGCTGAGATCCAAGACTGGTCTCTGAAAGAGTGGATAAGACTGTAGTATACTGGAATTAACTGGAAACAAATGAAATGAGACTGGAAGGAACTCTTTATTTGTCGATTACCCAAACTTATGCTTAACAGGTGCCAGTTTCTCCTTTATGGGCCAAGTCTTTTGGTACTTTCACAACAAAGTTTGCACACACTGTAGTTTGGTTAATGATGTTTTATTAGAAGTTAACAATATTCAAATACTGTCTCCAATAACAGTGCTGATACACAACAGCAGTCTGTAGAAGTTCTGGAAGGCTGGATAACAACAATGCTGATAAATATATCCAAAGTTTCTGCAGGTATATTCTGATTCTCCTGTATTATATTAACTGAAACACTCTTTTGCTCCTGAATAGTATGGATACTTGACCTGATTTCTATACTCTGGCTCTAGTGCCTGTACTGCAATCCAAAAGCTAACTTTTTCTGGAATGCTGGGTATTTAAATCTTTTCAGTATGCCAGTCTGAACTAACTTCCTGATTTCACTGACTGTGCCTGAAGTATATTCTCACAATACCAAAAACCCTGCAATGTTTTACACAACTCTTTAGACTTGGTTTCCCAAGCCTTGTCTTGCCTGTGCCTTATCTAACATTCCACAGCAAGTATATCTTTACATTGACAAAGGAACATTCTGTATTTCTGCACATCTCATGCTATATCTTTCCTTCCTAATGAATTGTCTTTCCCTGAAACAAAATATATACATGAAAACACAAGTCTGATTCTAAATTTTCAGGCCTATTATTCTACCTTAATATACTGTAGTGAATTCACTAAGAATGCCCTCACTCTAACAGCTCCCATGGTGTCCCTGACAGAAGTTTACATGGACCTTCTTTTTTAGTTACCTTATATCTGTATTGCTAACTATTGTAATCTGGTTTGAATATACAACTTTATGCCACCTGACTCAATCTGAAAATATTTTTTCTTTACCTGGTAAATAAACTTGCAATTTTAATTTTGACCACTAGGTGTCACTTGAGCATTTGGACTGAAGTAATTACCCTTTTACTTGATCCATAGTCTTTAAGTCTAAGTTCTGATTGTATGTGTGATGTATTTCAATCCTGCACATTATTCTGAAAAATCAGTGTCTAAATTATGTGGTTTCTAAAACTGATTAGGCCAGGTAATTCTTTTAAATTTGCTATTCCAGAACAGCATGAAGAAAATGTCATACATATTGTTAACCTGTCTCTGTGGGTCTTAAGCTAGAGTACAAACTGTTAACCCTACCTATTTTCTTCCTTATCTCTGTATGTTGTAATGGTAAAATTACACTGTCTTTCTAGCAGCTTTTGTACCCGAACAGCTGTTTGTTCTCTCTGACTGGATGGAACATTGGGATTTTCCTGCAGTGGGGAGGAGGAAGGGAAAATGGTAGAATATAACCTCTGGAGATGAGCCTCTGCACCCAGGTGTCTGATGTTATTTGTAGCCAGGCTTTCCAGTGCAGGGACAGTCAACCCCGGATTACCTCCAGAGGAGGGCTTACAGGCCTCCATTCAGGACTGCTGGAAGGGTCTGCCGCAGAATGTTTCTTTAGACCCTTGGCTCTGCAGGCCTCCTCTGCTGCAAGGGCAGCATCTACCATTACAGTTCCCCCCTCTGCCCCTGGGGGAACTACTTCCATGTGTGTCTTAAAAAGACCCTTTGGGATTTACGGTAGACAGGGTCTTCCCAATTCTCTCACACTTGGATAATGTGCCTTTTTACCTTAGGGCCAAATAAGGACATGCTGTCAAAAAGCAACATTGACAAACGTAGACTTGAAAGGCTCTGCAAAGTCACACAAGCTGATCCAGGTGTCCCTCCTTATGGAAATCCCTGAACCTGCTGCTTTACTCTTTCCTTTGGCTGGATGAGAAATGAGCATCATGGAAGAGTTGGAAATAGACTGAAGGGTAGCCAACTGAGAAATAACAGAAACCTATACTTCCTCAGAAAGAGATCCTGAGAGAGTATCTGAAAGTTCTTTAATCAGATCCCTCTGTAACCTAGTGAATTGTGTCAGGTAGTCTAGTGACAGTAAGGAGAAGGTCAGTGAAGCATAGACATGCTTCCCAAACCTACCTATCTTCAGAGATTCCTTGTGGGGGTGGGGGGTGGATAGAGGACCTTTCCTCAGCTAGTTCCTTTTCATGGTCACCACCATGACCATGGCATCCACAAGCACACCTTTAGTCCAAAATTGCTCGTCTTCAGGAGCAGTAATAATTTTGTCTGGTCTCCGGAGAAATCATCTCAATGCTATTGGGGGCCGTCCATGCATGCAGAGAAATCAATTTGATGAGCTCAATGGCAGGTGGAGTTACACAGGAGGTAGACAGGCGGATATCAAAAAGCTTACACATGCATAGACTCCTCCAATGAAGGATTGTTGGGCTTCTAGTCACCTCACTGTTTTAAGATCTCTAGGATGTCTCCAAAGACATCTTGCCTTCATCGAATTCTGTGTTTTCAGTGACGGATTCCTCTAGGGAATCCAAGTCCTTCCTTTTGCACAACTTTTTACGGACCTCCTCAGTGGGAAGCACTGAGGAGGTATCAGAAGAATACTGAGTACCCTGCTGGGAAGCCTGAGGTTTCTGTAGTCGCTGTCCCTGTGGAGAAAAAGGTTGAGACTATACATAGAGATGACAAGGTTGGGGGCTGAAGATCGAAGGGAGCAAGGATTGTCTGAGCTGTTGAAAGACACATGACTGTCTTCAAAACCTCAAAGGCTGACCTCCCCTGAGAGGGACAGGACTCTGGATCTGAGACAGCAAGCCTCTGGATCCTAGTCCCCTCCTGCTCAGAGGATAATCCTCCTGAGGCAGAAGCTGGAGCCAAGCTGATCCGAGTTGAAGCCCCGAGGTGCAGAGATGGCTCTGAAAATTCAAAGTAGACTCCAACATCCCGTAGTCAAAAAGGCAGCTATGGCACAGAGGTCTACTTCTCTGACTAAACCAAAGAACTCAGAGCAGACATTGGATCTGAGAATAGGAGTGATCTTTGAATCCAATGCAGACGGTGTCAGGCGGCTCAGATCCAAGAACTCTGAAGCTTCAAATTAAGTAAGAGGAGGAAGTAAAGGAGGAGGAGTAGTAAATGTCTGGAACTTCTGATCTAAAGGGGTAAGAGCCGAGGAAATCCCTGACATACCCTGCACCCAAAGAATTTCTCTCATCAATCTCTCCACATCATCTTTGGTTAAACTCCTAGAACAACGAGTGGACATAACAGAGGGTGATTTTGGCCTCTCCAGAAAGGCATAAGGAACTCTGAATCGAACCAGATCCAATGATGGAGAATACTGGGTCCTGGGTAAACCAGGTAGGCTTGTAGTTAAATCCATTGATTTCAATGTTGGATCTGAGAGCGTCGGATCCGAGGAATCATTTGTCTTATCTGAAGTTGGATCCAAAGAAGTAGATGGATCCATACAGTGTCATATTTTAATCTTGGAGTCTGAAGTAATAGTCAGATCCAAAAGTCTGGGTCTCTTAATTGTCAGATCTGACGGAGAAGTCAGAACCAAGCTAGGCCTCTTCTTTGCTTTTTCAGATGTCTTTGAGGAAGGGGGGGGGGGCTTGATTCTGGACTTGCCTTTTTTGTTTGTTTCTCTAGGAAATTAGTGCCAGATAGTACCTCAGATAGTACCTCACTGAAAGCTGAAGGCAGTAAACCTTTAAGAATAAACTTGTTTTTGCATTCAACCAGAGCCCTATGGTTGAACATGTGGCACACTGAACAATCTTCTTGGAGATGGAGGGGTCTCAAACAATAAATACAAAGTGTATGGCAGGCTGAATATATCATTTTGTGGCTACATTTTCCACATGTTTTGAAGCCAACCCTTTTTTTTGTCTGCCACTACATCACAACAGAACCAACAAGAGACAGACAGAAAAAATAACAATAGAAGTTTTTTTTTTTATATATAAAGTGGGCCAAAGAAAACATAAGAAAAGATTACACAAAAACAGTACTCAAAGGTACTTTTGTATGGAAAGAAGAGGAAGGAATAACAGTGAGAAAAATTTGAAAATAGTCGATAGGTAAGGGACAGAAGCTAAAGGTCGTATAGAGAAAATGGAAAACTTTATAGCTCTAGTTAGCAACATTTAAATGAAATTTTTTTTTTTAATTTTACTTATCTGCTCAAGAGCAACTGATCACCATGTCCGACAAACAAGATCTGTTGCATTACAGGTAACGGAGAGATTTTTTTGTTACCACAAGCTATTGTAATGGTAGATTTGGAACCGATGGATCAGATCCAAACCCATAGCCTGAGAATAGAATAAAAATTGACAACAGATCTAAATATATAAATGAAAGCGTTCTCTCACAATATGGTCTTCTCAGCAGATTTACCTTCCACTTTCCAAAAAGAGCAAGGACAGTTGGGTAAGTTAGCTTACCACAATAACAGACATTCAAATGATCAATGGTGCAGTAGCCTAAGCTATATGGGTTATATCCTACATAGGATATAACTGCCAGTCAGCTTCTAAAGCTTCAGGGCACCTTCCATGCACCCAAAGATGTTAGCTCAAGCTGAGACGAGTAAAAGACAGGTTTGTGTGCCAAGTCTTTCAGAGCTTTCATGCCAAATGAAAGAGGGGGAGCCTTGAAAACACGTTGCAAATCAAAATGTACACACCCTGGCATAGAAAATACACCAGAAGACAAGAGGGGTGGAGAGAGACAGTGGCTACTGTAGCAGTGATCATTCAAATATCTACTCTTGTGATAAATTTACTTACACAAAACTGTACCACGTTTGTCATACTAAATCACTGCTGCAGTAGCCTTAGCTACATAGGTATGTTACCATAGCTTAAAACAACTGAGAGGTAGAAGGGGAAGGGTCCAGGAGCCTGTGGAGAATGGTCCTAGAAAAGCCTAACCAAGACCTGCAGAAGGAATCTAGCATGTACTGCTTTGCAAATGTACGTACAGAGGACCAAGATGGGGCTTCCAGAGTCCAACTCTTCCCAAAAAGCTATAGATGAAGTCTGTGCCCTGAAAGTTTTATTCTGGTGAGAATACTAGCCTGAGACATCCATTTTGAAACAACAAAATACAACCCAAAGGTGATCCACAAGTTTATTTGTAGCAAACTCTCTTACTCTGACGTCTCGGCCGTAGCCTTCAAGGAGTAAAGAACCATAGCAGCACATACATTTTATATACTGACAAACAATAATTGAATAATTAATTAATTATCCACTTAAAAATGTTTTTATCAAACCAGTACAATAAAACAATAAAATAATTAAATTAATACCCTCCACTTCATTTCCTCATTTAACCTATACGGTCCCTGAGGGAATGGAAAGCTCTTCAAGTGTTGACCAAAATGCGGGAGTTTGTATTTAAACCTTCAGATAAAGGGAATAGGCTTGTTGTAATGCATTATTCACAGTATTTGACCATGTGTGAGGAACATCTGAATGATAGCAGCATTTATGAAAAGACCAATATATATCTGTATATAGTAATGCAATGTCTGATTATGTTGAATTACTTAGGAAAGGCCAAAGACTGGGGTATTTTTCTGAAATGGATATTAATAAGAAATTTAATATTGAAGGCTGTAGGATGGCTTTATTCTACTGCTTTCCTAAGATTAACAAAAGTCTAACACAACCCCCGGGGAGACCTATTGTTTCAGGTTGCAACTATTTTCTTCATAATATAGGTCTTTTTTTTACATGACGCCAAGCTACTTGAATACATTGATTCTTATATGTTAAACAAAAATTTTTTTTATATACATATATACTTTTTTAAAAGTTTAGATTTTAACAACCGTGAATGATATATATAATTTTAACAATATATTAACTATAAATATTATGAAATTTATTTAAGATGTATTAAGTGAATTCTACACTATTTTATTTAATACTTATATATTTAGTGGTGACATTGCATATACTTGCTACTTAATATTCATGAGCCTTTTAGGAGAGCCTGATTAGTGTGTTTAAATGTTTTTTTTATGATGTCTATTGGTTAATGTTTTAATTCTGAACTATTTAAGATGTAATTAGTGGAATTATTTGTTATCTGATGAAGTCCAAGTTGTATGTGGACGAAAACGCCAGACAGAATGAACTGCGTTAATGCTGTTTGTGATGCTGTTTGTGGATATTTAATAAATCGAGTGATTTTCACAAACTGTTCGGAGTGCCCCTCTTTTGCCTGCTGCACTCTTTTGGATTTCGTAGTTGCTTTCTGAGTGCACTTTTTCGCAGTTTTCTGATTTGGCTCTTTTTTTACATAGTTATCTATTACCCACAGTGAGAACTTTACCTTCTTATGTTTGTGATGTTTTTGATTTTTTTAGATAAGGTAAAAATGTTGAGTTGAATGATCAAATGTATTGGGTTACACTGGATGTAAAGAGTCTTTATACGAATATCAGACATGAATTTGGGATTGGGGCTCTTAAATTCTTTTTAGGTATTAGTCCTGTTACTGAATACATAGTAGAATTTGTACATTTCTGCTTAACATATAACTTTTTTGAGTTTAATAATAATTTATATAGACAAAAACAAGGGACTGCCATAGGGGCAGCTTTTGCCCCCATGTATGCCAATTTGGCTATGGGCCTTTTTGAGACTGACTATTTATATAGGAATATTTTTTTTCGTAGATATGTTATCAGTTACTATAGGTTTTCTTTTGGAATTTGATGGTCTCAGAATATGGAGGAGCATTTCTTTCGTGGATGTTACACTGAATATTATGGATGGTAAAAATTGGATACATCAGTTAATAGGAAGTTTGAAGAAGGGACACAATATGTACATGGACAGAGTTGTCACCCCCCCCCCCCCCCCATAAACTGGAGGCATTACCTTTTAGTGAAATACTCAGGATTTCTAGATTATGCAGTAATGAGTATGCTTTTGTAAAAGAATTAGATAAAACTGTTGGGATGTTTAAGCGAAGGGGGCTACAGCAATGACTTGATTGAAAAAACCTGTAAAAAAGTTTTTGAAAGCAATTGCAGAAGAACAAGGGATAGTACCCATAAGATATCTACTATTTCTCTTAAAAATAGGACGAGGGAACAATGTAATACTTTGTATTTTGTTAGTACATATAGTTGCTTTAGTATTGAAATGATAGATTGGCGAGACATTATTGGGAATATTTTATTTCCCTTGGTAATGTGTCAGTTTGGTTAAAAGAAAAATTAGGATTTTCTTTTAGAAGAGGAAAGAACATACATAATTTTTTAGTGAGGAGTAAATTTACTATGCCCTCTATGTATTTATAATATAATATATTATCTAGGGGACCTTCACGTGTGGTAAGTGCAAGGCTTGTAAGTTCATAGTGAAGAGTTTTCCACATATGAATGATGTATTTTTTAACACATGTTTTACTTGCAGTTCTGAGGGTGTTATTTACACCCTCAGATGTCCCTGTAACCAATTTTATATTGGTGAAACAAAAAGGAAAAGGCATTTAAAGTTAGATTAATGGAACATGCTAGAGACACTGTCAATAATAAAGAAGAAAGTTCTGTGGCTATAGGTTCATAGGTTCATAGGTTTATACTAGGCTATCTGCCCTAAGGCATTTATAAGCCTAGCCCAAATTATTGTGGCTTACGCCACCCCTTATATGAAAAAATACTGTGCCCATTAGTTTGTTGTGCCTCTGTCCAGCAGTGACACAGAGTTGATTCCTGGGGTAAACCTACGATCTCCCATCCACAGGTCTAGATTTCTCTTGAACAGAGTCAGCGAGGTGCTCTGCCTCACATGGACCGGGATTTTATTCCACAGCATAGGGAGTCTCTGAGTGATAAATCTATCCCTCCAGCACGTCCTATTTATATCCGTGCTAAGGTTTAAGTCGCTTGCTCTAGTGGTTTTGGTGGATTTGGATTTTTGAGGTGGAGCATGTCCATTAATTCCGGGTTGGACATGGCCTTGTATGTCAGGCACATGTCACCTCTGAGCAGACGGTATGCGACTGAATAGAGCTGGAGTTTCTTCAATCTGGCAGCATATGACAGATTTTGGAGTCCCTTTATCCTTTTGGTGAGGAACTTTTGGGGTCTCTCCAATTGCTGCAGATGTCGGGTGAGATACATCCCGAATGGGGCATTGTACTCGATCATTGGTCTGATAAGTGAAGAGTACAGGGGAACAATGACCTCACTAGATCTGGATGTGAATCCCTTCATGATCAGGTGGGCAATGTAGAAGGTCTTTCTAACCACTTTAGCAATGTGAGTGTCAAAAGAAAGGCCACTGTCAACCTGGGTCCCCAGGTCCCTGATAACCTCTTCTGTGCTTAGTGGATTGCCACCTATATGGTAGCTTGGGGTTACCTTGTTTTTCCCGAAGGGTATGACTATACATTTTTTGGCGTTTAACTTCAGGCCATGGCTCTGGCACCAGCTATCTGTTTCCGTGAGTCCCTTCTGAAGGATATCCGTGTCCGATGCACTTTCCACTATGGCCCAGTTTGCAGACGTCTGCAAACTTTGTCAGCCAAACTCCTCCCATGTTGGCCTGTACTTCTGAGAAGTAGATGCCAAACAACAGGGGGCCAAGGACCGAGCCCTGTGGGACACCACTTGTGACCGGCTTGGAGTCTGACACAGCGCCAGCAACTCTAACCCTGTGGGTTCTGTCCTTAAGCCAGTTTGCAACCCATCTTGTGACATATGGGTTTACATTTAAGCTGGTAAGTTTTTCTACAATACCCGAGTGGGGTATTGTGTCGAAAGCCTTTGCAAGGTCAAGGTAGGCTGTATGGACTGCCTTTCCTCATCAATGGCCTTGGTGACTGTTTCAAGAAGTCAACCAAGTTCAAAAGGCATGATCTTCCCTTGACAAAGCCAAACTGGGTCGGGTCCAATGTCTGCAAGTCCCCTATATCTTTGTTTATGAGCTCCATTATGATCCTCTCCATAGCTTTGCAGACTAGACTTGTTAAGCTTATGGGGCGGTAATTACCAGGGTCCGTAGAGGCACCGCCTTTGTGGAGTGGGACCACAGTTGCCGTCGCCACTCCTTGGGCACGTATCCTGTGGTAAGGCTGAGATTAAACAGCTGCCTTATGTGCGGGTTTAATTCCTCATTTAGCTCGTGTAGCACACAGCCGGGGACACCATCCGGTCCCATTGATGCTGTGTTTTTAGCTTTAGAGAGAGCAGCTTTCACCTGCGCATTTGAGATGTCCGGGAGGCTACACTCGGCTGGGATAGTTATCTCTCCTTTAGGGGGGGGGGGTGAAGTTTGCACTGAACCTGTCTGCCAGTATGTTGGCAATGTCTGTGGGTTCAGTGATTTTTGTATCACTTTGGACTAATTCTGAGCATATCTGGGAGTTTCCACCCAGGTTCCTAACATAGCTGAAAAAGGCCTTATGATTGTCCTTTGAATCCATGGCAATTTTTCTCTCAAAATTGGCCTTAGTTGATTTTATGAGTGCTCGTATTTTTTACTAATAATGATCAGGGGTGACTTCCCTTTTATGGATTTTGTTCTATCATGTAATAGCTTTCTCCTCTTATTGTAAAGTTTGTTAATGGCTGGGGTCCACCAGACTGGACGTTTGCCCTTTGTGGAAAGAGTCTTGGTTTTATTTGGGATTGCCTGATCCATGCAGTCCTGGAGGTGTTCATAGAAGGCATTTGTAAGGGCTTCCGCAGCTTGGGTTGTGGTTTCCTCTGGCTCAGGGGCCTTGAAGGATACCACACCAGTCTTGAGTAGTGTGAAGTTTGCTTTAGAGAAGTTCTTCACTATGGTCTTTTTTGCTTGGGGTGGGGGCGGGATGTGGATTTCCAGTGAGATTAGTTTATGATCAGATCTCACCAATGAGGGATATACTACCGGTGTGGAGCATTTTGTCCCCATGTTTGTGACAATGAGATCTAGTATATTTTCTCCTCTCGTGGGAACAGTGACTAGCTGTTCCATGGCATTTGAATTTATGAACTCCAGGAACCGTTGAGCTAGAAAGTTAGGGCTTGAGTAATGTTCCCAGTCTATATTCGGGTAGTTGAAGTCACCCAATATGATGGTGTTTGGAGATACATTTATACCCTCCAGTGTCTTCAGGAAGGCTGTGTGGGGTTCCTGAGTTTGAGAGGGTGGCCTGTAGCATGCTACAATTTGTAGAGCAGTTTTGCCTATGGTTAGTTGCACCTGGATGGTTTCCGAAGCTTCGTGCGTTGCCACCAACCTGGAGGTGTGAGTATCCTTTATGAATATGGATACACCCCCTCCTTTTGTGGTGTGGTCCGGGTTTTGGGGCCGGAACGCATGATATGAGGTAAAACCTAATAGTGCCGGGTGCTCTCAGGAGCCTTGAACCAGGTTTCAGTTACAGCACAGACATCGATGTTCTCCATACTGAGAAGGGCCTCGAGTGCGTGCATTTTGAGATTTAGACTTCTGGCATTGAGCAGCATTACCCTCAGTTTCTTCCCATTTTTGTTTTCTAGGGTGGTAGGTTTAGAATTTGAGCCTTGCCTAAAAAGGCACTATGGGGGTGGCAAGAGCCTTAGCCAATATCCGGAATCCCAGGGGTGACAGGTGCAAGCCGTCCCTTGCGAAGCAGCGTGGCTTGTCAAGCATGTCATCCCAGGCAGACAGACACTGGATCCCCTTTGAATGACACCAGACATTAAGCCAATTGTTAAAGCTGATCATCTTGTCTCTACATTGCGGCATCATTCTTGGTGAAGGAAGGATACTGCTCAGGGTTAGGGTCATACCTGCCTGGGCTACATAATCAGAGAGCTCCTCTATGTCTCTTTTCATGTAGTCCAGGGAGGTACGTCTCAGGTCGTTCACACCAGCATGGACAATGACTGTGTCATATTTGTACTTGCCATGGAGTGACCCGAGTGCTTGTGTTATGTGGCGGATTCTAGCGCCCGATAGGCAGCTTACTGTGACCCTCTCCTTGTTCAGCCTGGTGAGTGGGACGTCAGTGTGTCTGACTATGGAGTCACCTATGACAAGTATGTTTGGTGTTGTATTTGGCCTTAAGGGCTGTGACTGCTTTGCACACTGCTTTTGTGGTTTATGTGTTGCTTGTGGGGTGTCTTGAGGTAGCAGTTGTTTGGGTGTCTGCTTTGGAGGCCTCTGCTGTTTAGGTAAATTTTTACTCAGAGCCTCCGAGTATGTCTTTGTGTGTTTATGTGTTTGATTCAGTGGAGTGGTAGCATTATGTGAGGCTGGTTTTGTGGTGTGTGTAGTTGCCTTCTCCTCCTGTCTGGTCTTGCCAGTCCTGAGTTGAGAGAGCTCAGCCTCCAGTTTGGCTAAATAGCTGCATCTCTCTTAAGTATTTGTGTTATGTGGGAGGAGGAGAGGGTTGTCTGTGTACATGAGGCAGTTATAACATTGCCTCAAGATTCCCAGATTCACCAGCTGGACCGGAGAGGAGATTGACAACTGACCTTTGGACATGCTAGAATAATATTGGGAAATCCTTAATTGAAAACAAGGGCCAGTGGGGAGTGAGGGTGTAGTGCTTTTAATTTTTAGTGCTGACTTATATAATTGCTTTAGTGAGCAAGTGCCAGGTAACTTGAGTGCAATGTGTTACAAGTAACTAAATGCAAAAACGACAAACAGTAACTTTCTTTCAAGTGAAACAAGGAAATAAGTACAGTAAGCAATGCAGATATCACTAGTGATCCACAGAAGCGCTGAGAAGTTGCGTATTAGGTGGAATTAGCTTCCAGGGAAATAACAAGCAAACAAACAACAAGCATATAAACAAAGCTAGATTCAGTAGGCCTGGATCTAGTCTATGCTAGAGCAAACAAGGTGAACCAATTTCAGTAAGATACAGTTCAAATATTCAGGCACTAAAAACCTTTAACCAGAAAATTCCCAGCTCAGAAGGGCAGAGTCCAGCCTCTTCTCCCACAAGAGTGCAGACCACGAACCTTCTTAATGTAAAATAACTGGCATGAAGCCCAAGTGCCTAAACCAGAACTAATACACTTGGACACTGGGCTCTCAATCAGCAGTTCCCAACTTAGAAGGATGAAAGCTACCTGTCCTGCCACCACAGTGCTTGCCACAAACCTTCCTAATGTAAAACAACTGTTCTGAAGCCCAAGTGCTTAATCCAAAAGACTTGAATGATAGCTACACTTTAATCAAGTTACAACCAAGCAGTAATAAATACCATTGAATACCATTGAATACCTATGCATTTTAAAAAAATTCATCAAGGCAGTAATGAGGGGTTAAAAGGTACAGGTGCTGGAAAAAGTGAATGTCTCTCATTTCGATGTTAATAATCTTAAAAAACAGTTAATGTTTAAAGAGGCTATTTATATTTTAAAGTTTGGCACTTTATACCCGCATGGGTTAAATGAAGAAATGAACTGGAGGGTATTAATTTAATTATTTTATTGTTTTATTGTACTAGTTTGATAAATTTTTTTAAGTGGATAATTATTCAATTATTGTTTGTTGGTATATAAAATGTGTGTGCTCCTATGGCTCTTTACTCCTTGAAGGCTACGGCCGAGACGTCAGAGTAAGAGAATTTGCTACAAATAAACTTGTGGATCACCTTTGGGTTGTATTTTGCGGTTTTTTGCTCAGTGGTTGCTGTTATCCATTTTGAAACGGTCTGTTTTGACACAGATTGCCACTTCTTGCCTTTACAAGGGATGAACAAATGATTGGAAGTTCTCAGATTTTGTTTTGTCAAACTATTACCAGAGTTATCTGAAGAATTATAAGGTATGAAGTAACTTTTCTCCCTCATATTTGGGCTCAGGGAAGAACACAGGAAGACGGATAGGCCTGGCTTAAAGTAAACTTTGATACCACTTTGAGAACTAATTATTTTTATTTGCCTATAGAACACCATCTCTGTTGAAAATGAGATAAGGCTGACCCACCATAAGAGCTTGCAACTCAGGTATTCTTCTTGCTGATGTCACAGCAATCAGTAAAACTGTTTCCATGTTAAGTACCTCAAATCAGCCAGATACGATGTTTCAAATGGAGCAAGTGTTAGCTTCTCAAACACAAAAGACATTCCTCGAGACTCAGATCCCAAGGAGGAGCTACTGATTTTCTTGGAGATCTCTTATGCAAACCCGTTTCAAAAATATGTTGGCATAAGAATGCCTTGAAAGAGGGGGATAGTTGGGAAAAACATGCTGAAATGGCTAACTTTGGAATTCCTTGACAGAAGAGAAGGCAGGTCAAAGGAAAGTAACTCACACAAACATTGTACAACCAGAGAAACACTGGTCCTGAATGGGCGTGGTCCATGTTGTTGGCAACTAGAAAACATTTTCTATTTGATGGGAGGATGGCATAACAGTTAAGATGTTTACCATACAGAGACAGGGCGCAGGGTTTGATTCTCATGTGGGATAACTAAATCAGGCTTAAAATGGCCCACAAGGGCAGTTAACCTACTACTAATCTATCAATGTATGGTCTTCTAGGAGCAGGCCTTCTTGTCTGCATTACTGCCTGCTGCACATCTGCCTCAAAGATATTAAGACCTTATCATCTTGGCAGTCAGTTGAAGTTGTTTGGGGTTGGGATGTATCATGCACCCCTGTTCTTGTGTGAGTAGATCCAGTCTGCAAAGAAGCTTGCAATAACAGTCTCTGGCCAGTTCCAAAAGAAGGGAGAACCACTGCTGCCTGGGTCAGAAGAGAGTCTCCGCAATGATCTTGGGGATTCCTTTTGAATTTTCATAAGTACCCTGGATATCAATGGAAATGCTGGAAAAGCATAAATCAGTGCTCCAGTCCAAGAAAAAGAAAAGGCATAGGTCTTCCAGGCCTTCTTGCATGGTGAACCGGAGCAGTATCTTGCCTGCTACTTGTTCAGACAGGAGGCAAAAAGGTCTACTTGAGCAACTCTCCATAGATGAGTCAAATCTTGAAGACCCCCCCCCCAATTTAATTTCCATTCACGAGGGTCTGCTTTTGTCCTGCTCAGCTCGTCTGCCACACAATTCTGCTATGATGGAATGTAGGATGCGTACAGAGTAAGATTGTATTGTGAAGCTATATCCCGGGCTAGCATGGCTAGTCTGCATACGTGGCAAAATATAGTTCCCCCATGCTTATGTACCACATCATCTGTAACAGGTTGAAGTGGTTCTGGAGATAAGAGATAATTCAGAGAGTTGAGTGCCTTGATAAGGGCAAACATCTTTTATGTTTATGTGCTTGTATCAGTCTTTGTTGTCCCAAATACCTTGTACTTTTTATCCCCCTTGCTACTGCTCCCCCAAGCAAAGTTTGTGGTGACTGACTGCTTTGGAGCAGGAGGGGAGACTGGGACATCTGGATTCAGAGACATTTGATGTCTCCAAGTGACTTCTCATCTCACAAATGCTGGGACTAGTGAGACTAAAGATACCACTGTTTCTTTGTGGCCTTGGCAGAGGTATCATGAGAATCACAGATGCCATAAGACACGCAATCCTGAAAAATTCTCTCACAGTGATTGAAATCTGAGTAAGAAACCCTGGAACAGATCTAAATAGACATATTTTGTGCCTATGGAAGAAAAGCAGTCTGCACTGCGGTGGCTAGCAGATACCCTGGAACACAATCCTATGTTAAGGGGGACAAAAAAGACATTTGAATGTTCTCTTGGGAGTCCCAGTCTGGGAAGGAAATCTTTCACCCAAATAAGACATATCTGACACTTTTGAAAAAGACTCTGCAAAAATAAAGTCATCTAAATATGGAAAAATGTGGATATCCTGTAGCCTTCAATGGGCTATGACAGGAGCTAGACACTAACTCTTGGAACTGATATGTTCCAAACACACAAAACCTTAAGAAACACCTGAAGCCTGGATGAATACGAATGTGATGAGCATATTTTAAATTTAAGGTTACAAAAAAAACTGAAATGAGGAAGAAAGGGTAACAAGTTGTGAAGGGAAAACATTTTGAGCTTGGGCACTATCACAAACTGGTTTAGGAAAGAAAGATCCAGAATTGGTCTCCAGACATTTTCTTTCTTTGACACTACAAATTCTTGAATAAAATCCTTTTCCCCACTGGGAAGAAATAACAGCTTCTATTACCCCCTCAGACAGCACATGCTGTAGGACAGGGGGGGAAGAGAGAGGTTTGGTCTGGTAGATGTAGAATAATTCCCACTGCCGTGCTATAACCTTGCTAAATTAGCCTCAGAACACATTTTGTCTGAAACAATCTGCCAAAGAGAGAAACAAAGATTCCAACTCTCTGAAAGGTATAAGGTGCAGGGTGGGGTGAGGGGGGACAAGGTCCCTTGTATAGTTATCCTGGCGTATTTGTCTGTCCTCTGCTCTGGAGGAGTTCATGCTTTCCATTTGGAACATTCCTGACATTGTTTTTTAAATATCTGCTTATCAGCATTTCGCTTAAGACTGTTCATTTTGTTTCCTTGCAAAACTGGACGAGGAAGCAAAAACTTATTTGAAAAAGTAAAGAAGGATAGTTGAAAAATCTGACAGATTCCCTGTAACAACTTACCTCTCCTCACATTTATTTGATGAGCTCTGCAGCAGAGGGTCCAAAAACTAAACCTCTACCCAAAAGAAAATCTAATTTTTTTTTTACGTCTGGGAAGTTCTAAGAATGCAGCTAGGCATACCTCCTCAGCACAGTACCAAGGGTGACAGCTCTGGATATAGTATCTACACAGTTATAAACACATTTTAAACAAGGAGTAGAAACTTGAGAAAAATAAACTAATCCACACATTGCAGATTTTTCCTCAAAGGAGGGAACTGCAGTTAAAATAGTCTCATTTGTTCACAAACAGTCAGAATAAACTTCAGTTTTTAGAATTCTGAACTGCTATGCTCATATGTTAGAAAACTTTTTTTCAAAAACATAACTGTTCATTCTTACCTAAATGGGAAATACTAGAATTAACAAAATGCTTGACAGCAGCTGGACGGACTAAAGCTATAGCTACTGGGTCTGGTCTGGGATGAGTGCATAATAACTTGAAAGACTGAAGAACTTTATGTATTCCGTTTTGTTTGGTGCAGCAGGCTGGCTGACACAGACACCACAGATTGTGACAAACACATCCTCCAAAGCTGACAGCACTAGGAGGATGGGATGAGGCTCTGTGAATTCCAGTTGTACTAGCTCACAGTGTTTTCTGAGGAAATGAGAGACCTCAGTGTTCTCCTACTGAAAACAATGGCACATTCTGTAAGTAGTCTCAGAGAAAGAGAATCCCTCCCTGGGAGATTCAAATCATGCTCTCCTCAGAGTCTGAATCAGAAATCGAAGGAGAATAAACTTTATCTGCTCTATCACATTCCTCTCCAGATTCAATTTCTTGAATCTCTTGAGGAAAAAAAGGAATCCCTTTTTCTTTTACCAGAAACCACGTTATAAGAAAGGTCAATTACCTGTACAAGATCCAGAGCCAGACCTGATAAACTAATCCTGTCTAGTGCACCAGGAGAATATACATGGTTTTCAGTTTCTTTTTGACAGGAAAGTTGGGGCAAACAGGTTTATTAAGGGACGCATCTTCCCAATGAATGAGCACAACATTCTGGCTAAGCTGGGGCAAAAAGATCCATCCATGGAATTGGTAGTGTGTTCAAGCTGAAAATGGTGCTTCTTTCCCGGATAAACTAAGCAGCACAGGCAAGTAAAATATACCAGTTAAACGCATTAAAAAGCACTCCAATAAACTTTATCAGCCCAAAAAATGTAATTTAAACACAGTTTATCCAAAGGAAAAAGTTTTAGAATGTTTAAAGTAACTTTTAAACTGTCAGACACAAAAGTGCTCTCCCATTTTGAAGAACAGCAAAGTTGCTTGACAGTCAAAATATTTCTAGTTTAGAAATACGTTTCTTTAACAGGAATGAGAGTTTTTACAGTAAAAAATTATATGTGGAAGGTTTTGTCTCCCAAAGGGAACTTATCTGTCCAGCAATGGAACAGCAGAAGTTGACTCTTCGATCTTTGAAAACAAAGGAATGCTTTCTTTAGTGGCAGAAAAGCTCTGAAAGGCTTGGAGCCCAAACTTGTCATTTAGTCAGCTCAGCTCAAGCTAACAGTTTGGGAGCATGGAGGTGCCCTGAAGCTTCTAGCTTAGGCTATACCAGGACTGGTCAGTATGAAGAACATTACCACTGTACCACCTATGATGAAGCTAAATGACTCCCTAGCCAACACAGAACACTACTACTCACAACCATTCAATTCTTTTATTTATTGACATTTGTTGATCGGGGAAGTCCGACTGGGTCAGAAACCCATTTTCAGTGGAGGCCCAGAGAGAAAAGCTCCACATAAAGTACATAATTTTTGACAATATACAGTATATATTAAAACATACAGTTTAGTTCAGCATATTATAATCAAGAAGGAGAGGAAATGCAATAGCTTAAGGCATTGTTACACAAGATAAATAGACATTATACATACAGGCTGGTATAGCATATTACAATCAAAAATGAGATATTATACAATATATCTTAAAGTATTGTTATGCAAGATAAATAGGCATTGTAACATGCTGTACCAACCTGTATGTGTAATCAAAAATGAGACATTATACAATGTATCAAAGTACTGTTATGTAAAATAAATAGACATGGTAAAGCTTAGCTGTGAGAGAGTATTAATTTGGGGTTAGGGTCTGTCAGGGATACATAATAATGTGAATAGTAAGAAGATAGGCGAGTTCATGTGCGAGGGGGTACAGCTTTCTGTTTAGGAGTACTGCGATGGAGGGAGATAGGATACAGTGACAGACAGAGAGATGAGATGTAGAGGAGGGTAGGTAAGGAATAGTACACTACAGAAGATGTTTAGAGACTAGGTAGGCTAGAGAGAGATGAGATGTAGAGGAGGGTAGGTAAAAAATAGTACACTACAGAAGATGTTTAGAGACTAGGTAGGCTACAGAGAGATGAGATGTAGAGGAGGGTAGGTAAGGAATAGTACACTACAGAAGATGTTTAGAGACTAGGTAGGCTACAGTAGAGAGAGATGTAGAGGAGGGTAGGTAAGGAATAGTACACTACAGAAGATGTTTAGAGACTAGGTAGGCTACAGAGAGATGAGATGTAGAGGAGGGTAGGTAAGGAATAGTACACTACAGAAGATGTTTAGAGACTAGGTAGGCTACAGAGAGATGAGATGTAGAGGAGGGTAGGTAAGGAATAGTACACTACAGAAGATGTTTAGAGACTAGGTAGGCTACAGTAGAGAGAGATGTAGAGGAGGGTAGGTAAGGAATAGTACACTACAGAAGATGTTTAGAGACTAGGTAGGCTACAGAGAGATGAGATGTAGAGGAGGGTAGGTAAGGAATAGTACACTACAGAAGATGTTTAGAGACTAGGTAGGCTACAGTAGAGAGAGATGTAGAGGAGGGTAGGTAAGGAATAGTACACTACAGAAGATGTTTAGAGACTAGGTAGGCTACAGAGAGATGAGATGTAGAGGAGGGTAGGTAAGGAATAGTACACTACAGGAGATGTTTAGAGACTAGGTAGGCTACAGAGAGATGAGATGTAGAGGAGGGTAGGTAAGGAATAGTACACTACAGAAGATGTTTAGAGACTAGGTAGGCTACAGAGAGATGAGATGTAGAGGAGGGTAGGTAAGGAATAGTACACTACAGAAGATGTTTAGAGACTAGGTAGGCTACAGAGAGATGAGATGTAGAGGAAGGGTAGGTAAGGAATAGTACACTACAGAAGATGTTTAGAGACTAGGTAGGCTACAGTAGAGAGAGAGAGAGATGTATAAAGGTTAGGTAAGGAGTATGAGAGTTGTTTAGAGGTAAGCTAAGGAGAATGCGAAAAAAAATATAGGGAAGATGTAGTTTGAGATGTAGGGGCTGGTGGAGACGAAAGGCTAGTAATAGGTCACCAGTTAGAGGAGAAAGGGTGCAAAGAAAATAAATAGTTAGAGGGTGAGGACAGGAGTTTGGCACCAAGGATGGTGGGGAGGTAGTATGAGGTGGGCGAAGGTATTGGGAGACATGTAGTAATATACTTAGGATGAAGAGATATGAAAAGAAGTTATGTTAGTCTTTGGGAGAGGAACAGAGACAGATGTGTATGTTGCAAAGGTGATTTTGAAGGTCTCTAGTTACTAAACTACTGAACCACATGTCCTTTTTCTCTTCTTTCCCAACAAGCTTAGCAAATGTACGTGTACAAACAACCCCAGGAGGTCATCCACCCATCCCCCAACCACCCACAATCCAAAATTTACAAACACACTATACTAAACTCCACTGCACAGATCATACCTTCTTCACTCTTTCACCGAGATCTAGGAAGCCCTATCCATTAATATGGAATCCATCAACTCCTACAAACAAATCAGACAACAAGTCAAAAGATACCTACTTATGAATTTAAATGCAAGTGGCTTTGCAGTAATCACTTTACCTCGTCCATTATTTCTGGTCTACTGCTCCACTCTACCCGTCAGCAGATGCTTATGTAGAACGCCCTACATCCCTGTACGTTTAGAGCTATTCTCTGAATGTAAATATGCACTAATCTTCTCTTGATAAAATGTTAACTGCTTCAAGTTAACTAACATTTATTGCTGTGTTATGTCTCAACAATTCTCTCTCTTAATGCTTGTAGATAGTTTGTCAACTTGGATCCACGGGCTGAACATGTAAATGGTGCACCTGGATCAGTGTTTTACCTCAGGTAAAAAATAAATGAAATGACTTAATTTTATTTTGAACAAAAAAACATTTTTCCCCTGCATAACTGGTTTGCTGAATTTCTCTGACTCACACACACACACTACAGTCACCTTGAGTAATTTCATTAATAAAATATTTAAATTGTATATTTTTATAAACTACATCTATGATAGTATATCGAGTCTATTCAATAAGCTTTACAAACTATGCAAACTACAGATTACACAGCAATGTCAATTTACCTGCAGCCACCATTACAAAATTACTAAAAATGGGTTATATTTTACTTGGCTATTACAGTACATGCAGCAGTGCCATCTGTCAGTTGTAACTACTCTGTAGTTATAAATTAATTTCATTACATTAGGACAACAGACTGGCAGTACTGCCAGCACAAAAGCAGATTCAAGCTACACTGCAAAGTATATCTGGCCCAACAAAAACTAGTGACTGAACCTTGGTGTGATGGAATCATACTTCAGCTGTATACCTGATGCCTAGATTCCACACTAGTACTAGTTATATATACACTGCCAGTATAACATATGCATACAACTAGTTTTGTTAACACAGGTTACTTAACTTTAACAAATTAAACTACTTTACGTTTATGTGTTTTGCATCATGTATGCATCATGTTATGTTGTGGATGAAGAGAAACCTTGTTGGCTGTTCATCTACTTGCTCTAAGATAACTAAATCCAAATCTAGACACATTTCTTTAATGTGGATCCTACTTCTTCCCACAACAAAAGGTATTAACATCTGCAGCAGACAAAGACATGTTACAGCTGCAGGACAGCTTGTAACTTTTTTCTTGAGAAATGTGCATTTACCTAGCATTCCACATACCTGTGTCTTAGATAACCTTTCTGCTTTTATGTCAAAACAATGCATTCCTCCTTGAAATCCGTTTGTCAAAGTGGGTCTAAAGAGAGCTCATGAACTGACATGTTTTTTCAAGCAATGCACAAAATTCACTGGTAAAGATTATGGTACTGCACCGCATCTCAAGAAACTGTTAAAATACTACCTCTACCACCAGAAAGACTCTTCATTTTTCATCATTATGGTATACACTATCGCTACATCAACCATGTTCTGACAAGACTAAAGGGCTGTGATCGCATTCTGTTAAAACCCATTTCCTCCAGTACAGCTATTTTGAGAGTGTACTTTCAACTCCCAGTGGATGTGGCTTGAGCCTTTAAAAAATGAAGTTATCACTTTGCAGTTCAAATAAATACTCATATCTGGAACTGTTAAGTGTTACCAGAAAAAAAATGTAACTAGCTAACTATTAAGGATAAATTAATTTTTACATTGGTGGCATTCACTCAAATTGATGCTGTAAACTGAATTTTATAAGCCAAAAAAGGCAGTGAGTATTAACTTTTAATGTTGTATAAACAGCTTATGATATCTCATTAACCATTCAAGCAAGACACATACTGCCAGCAGGACTTTCTTTACATAGCTGTGAGCTTTCATAAGAGGCTATGCAGTTCTGTCCGTGTTATCTGAATGCTGAGATACTTAAGAGAAATATGCAAATTACAAAATAAATAAGTAAATACAAGTAATATTCAATATCTCTTTAACTGCATTAGACAGAGGTCAAATATCAATACAATTGTATCATGCATACCTTAAGATGAAAATTTCTGATACTTTGTATGTAGCATGGTTATGGAATTAATGCAAATACGAACAAGCAATATTACTTGATGCCTACAGGCATCAGTAGGAGTTAACCACAGAAATGCCTGGAGGTGCATTCAGCTGTCATGAGCTGCTTACCTGTGGATTTGCACCTGGCTGATGAGACAACCCCATATGCTCCAGTTCCAATAGTTTCAATAATGTCATAGTCATCTCCAACATCGAATGTAAAGGAACGAGCTTTGAGAATAGCCAAATTTTTAGCCACTGTTGTGGAAGCAACTGGATGCCCTTGCCTCACCTGATCCTCTTCCTTTCTCTGTCCTGCCATTAGGCCTGCTTCTGTAAAAGAGCATGTGGAAAGGCTGTAATACAGCAGTCTACAGCAAAGCACATACATCAAACTGGACTGGACATAAAAGCAAATCCCAGAAAACTGGTTAAGCCACCTGCAAGGCTCGAAGGTCAAATTAACAAAGTAACCAATATTTGTAGCTACTGGAACATCCTAGAACTTCCAAGTATGCTAAGCAGATGCCATTTTTTCAACAATTTGTTTCATAAATTGAATAAAATCCAGTGAAGAAAAACCCAGACATTAAGCCATTTTAATATGCCCAACTGATGCAAAGCAAATGCTATACAATGAAAATGCTGCACCAAACAGCTGTAATTACTCAGCAGATGAAATCATTCACCTTACCTGAAGAACTGAGCTGGATGATATTTAATTCACATGAAGACCCCTCCCCACTTCATATGTCTGCCAGTTACTGCAGAGGATTAAGGCACTCAGCTGTTAAACTGCTTCCTGATGTCAAAGGTACAGGATTTGATTCCTTTCACCCCATTTGGTGTGACACTGAGCAGACAAAGCTTCCAAGTTGCCAATGAAAATGGACACTTTGTCCAGTCGGCTAACTGGTTAGCAAACAGATAAAAAAAAAATAGGACCATCAGCAAGTACCATCAAAGGTTTCCCAGGAAGAATACAGAAAGGAAAAAAGAAGTTATGTCTTACCATAACGTTCCATCTGAGTTGTTGATCATCTTCCAGTCATCACTGATTGGTTCGGTTCCGAGCCCTCAGAACAGAGTCGGCCTAATACCAAGCTCACATACACCAAAAACTCTTGAGCTAAGCTGCTACCCACAACACCCTTCTCCCAGTTACATCAGATCGAGTTTGCATGCAACATATAGAAGAAACAGAAAGATAGAGGCCATCTCTGCGCAGAAACCCTGAAACACCACAAGGAGCCTTTGGTGAGGGACAGTGGGAGGGTGTGCTGACTGGAAGATGATCAACAACTCAGATGGAACGTTATGGTAAGACATAACTTCTTTATCTGAAGTTGCTAATCTTCTTCCTATTCATCACTGATGGGACAGAATCCCAAGCTACTTGGAGAACCTGGGTGGCCCTTATGGAAGAACATTCCTGAGAACCATTGAGCCATAGACCGCTCTTCCCCTGGAGACCAGATCCAATTGGTAATGCTTGATGAAGGCATGGGGTTTAGCTCAAATGGCTGCTGCACAAATGTCATCCATGGAAGCCCTGGAATGGAAGGCAACCAAAGTTGCAATGGCCCTAGCTGAAGTAGCTTTGATTTGACCAGGTTTGGATTCATTCGTAAGGGAATATGCAAAGGTAATGCAATCTCGGAGCCATTCTGATAAAGTAACTTTTGATACAGTGCATCCCAGTCTAGGGCCAGAAAAGGAAATGAAAAGTTGGTCCGACTTGCGAAAGGACTTAGTCCTGTCTAGATAGAAACGTAGTTGTCTATGTACATCCAATGAATGAAGGCAGTATTCCCCTTTGTTTGAGCAGTTTGGGAAAATACAGGGAGTTCAATGAACTGATTAATAGAGAAGTCGGAAACCACTTTGGGGAGAAAAGATGGGTTGGTACGAAGGGATACTCTGTCCTTATGGAAGATTAGATACGGGCTCTTGGTGCACAAGGCTTGTAACTCGGATATCTATCTGGCTGATGTGACCGCAACCAAAAACAAAGACTTCCACGACAGGAATTTTAGATCACATGTTGCGGCAGGCTCAAAGGGAGAAGAGAGAGAGACACTGGAGAACCTGGGAGAGATTCCATGTCTACAGGCTGCCTAATAGAGATCAGCTATGGAAAACTCCCTTGAGAAATGTCTTGCAGAGTCTGGTGGAGATAAGAGGGACTCCATCTGAATCATTATGGAAATTGGAAATAGCTGCTAAATGAACTCGAATAGTAGAGGCTGATGCCCCATTGTCATACAACTCAGATAGTGAGGAATGGTGGCTATAAGAGTTGAAAAGGGGTCTAGCATCTGATTATTTGACCAGATAGCGAATCTTTTCCACTTGTTTCTGTAGAGTTTTCTGGTGGATGGTTTATGGGAGGCCAGAATAATATTCCAGACAGAAGAGGAGAGGGTTTCCTGCCTGGCGACTAACAGAAGTGGAGAAACCAAGCTGTCAGCTTGAGAATGGATATATATGGGGGAGTCAGTCCTTGTGGGTGAGATATTAGATCCTGACTAGTGTCCAGGATACAAGGAGGTTGTAACAAGTGAGGTCGGAGGAAGGAAAACCACACTTGATGAGGTCAGAAAGGGACAATGAGGATCACCTTGCTTCTCAACCGAATAGCTTTCCTTAGAAATAAGGGTATCAGAGGTATTGGAGGATAAGCATAGAGGAGACACGTGGGCCAATCGTGAGTCAAAGCATCTCTCGGCGACTCCCCGCATGGGGGAAAGAGGGCAAAGTAGCTGTTGCATTTTTTGTTTGAGGGGGAGGCAAAAAGATCGCAACAAGGCTGGCCCCAAAGGCTGAAGATTTCTGCCGTCACATTCAGGTTGAGAGACCACTCGTGTAGACTGAGGATGCATCTGCTCAGCCTGTCCGCAATCATATTGGAGCTCCCCGGGATATGCGTTGCGATTAAAAAGCGGTTGGAAGCTATCGCCCAATGCCAAATTCTCATTGCTTCGTGACATAGGGGGTAGGATTTGGTTTCTCCCTTTGGTTTATGTACCAGACGACTGACATATTGTCTCACTGGATGTCAATTGTTCCTGACGGAAGGAGCGGATGAAGTGCCTGCAACGCTAACAGCACCGTTCTTAACTCCAGGACATTGATATGCAAGTTGACTTCTAGGTTAGACCACGTGCTTTGGACCGTCTTTCCCTGGAAGTGCCCCCCCTATCAGGGAAGCATCCGTGGTCACCGTGGCATTGGGTTGGGGAGTCTGGAAGGGGCGACACCAAAGATTTTCGTCTGTTCTCATCCACCAGAGGAGATCTTGCTTGCAGGAGTTGGTGATGAGGATCTGTGATTTCAGGGGGTGGAGATTGGATATCCACTGGGACAAAAGGACCAAATGTTGTAGTCTCATATCCAATCTTGCTAGGGGGAAAATTGGAATGGCTTCTGCCATAGACCCCAGAGCCTAAAGAACTTCCCTTGCAGATACCTTCCTTCGACAGAGTATCACTTGTACTTGTAACAATCTCAGAAGTCTGTGAGGAGGAAGAAAGACTTGGCTTGTTTGAGTGTTGAATACCGCTCCTATAAATTCCAATTGTTGCGTGGGATAAAGGTTGGATTTTTCTCAGGGAATTGTGATGCCTAGGAAATCCGCCAGTGCAAGGGTGTAGCAGAGGGGGGCCCTGACCAGTAGGCGCTTTGTGGGGGTGGAGAGGAGCCAATCGTCTAGATAGGGAAACACCTGGAATCCTTGAAGTCTGATGAGCTGTCACCACTGCTAGGCATTTCGTGAACACTCTGGGGGCCGTCGACAGACCGAATGGCAGGGCTCTGAATTGGTAATGATTGGCTCCCAGCTGGAAGCAGAGACTCCTAGAGCGTTTGTCCATTTTGATGTGGTAATACGCATCCCAGAGGTCTATCGAACAAATCCACACACCCTCCCACAGAAATGGGAGAATGGATTGAATCGTGACCATGCGGAACTTGGTCTGAACTACTGATTTGTTCAGCTGGCTGAGATCCAAAATGGGCCACCAGTCCACGGTCTTTATTAGCATCAAAAAGAATCTTGAGTAAAAACCGGATCCACACTGGTCTGGGGGGACTTGCTGGATGACTCGTTTTCGACACAGCTTTCTTATTTCTGAAGCTGCCTCTTCCCTTTGACTGGGTGGAACATCAGGAAGGGATTTCAGAGGACCTGGGTAAGAGATTAGGGGGATGTAATAACCTCTGGAAATTATTCTCTGCACCCACTGATCATTTGTAATAGAGAGCCAGGCAGCTCTGGTGCAGAGAGAACAAGCCCAGACTGCTTCCAGAAGACAACAATCAGGCAGCGCTTCAGGACAGCTGAAAAGGTTGTCCAGAGAAAGAATCCCTGGAGCCCTGGTTTCGGGGACCCCCTCTGCCCAGAAAGGGGCATCTTCCATTATTTGAACCCCCTCTGCCTCTGGGGGAATCCTTGTCACATGCACTACAGAAAGGGCCTTGAAATTTTTTGTGCCACATCTTTTCACTCCTCTGGTTCCTGGAGAAACAGCTAATGGCAGACATGGTTTTTCCGTCCTGCTCACAGCTGGCCAATGTGTCCTTCACTTTAGAACCGACAAAGCGGAGGATTCAATAGAGGCATTTAAAAAGGAAGATGAAGGAGTCCACAAGGTCACAAATGCACATCCAGGCGTGGCGTCTCATAACTACACCTGCACCTCTAGCCTCCCCTTTGGTTGTGTGGGACAGCAACCTCATGGACAAGTTGGAAATTGACTTTAGGGTAGCAACTTTATCACGTACCCCATCCGAAACTTGACCCGCGAGGGGTCCCAGAGAGTTCAGATACGAGATCTCCTTGGAGCCTCATAAAATGTGCCAAGTAATTCAGAGACCTAACAGCAAACATCGCTGAAGCAAAAACTCGCTTCCCTAACCTGTCCACCACCCAGAACTCTGTTGGGTGGGTGGACAGCAAGACTTTGCTCCACAAGGTCCTTTTTTGTGGTAGCCGCCACCACCATAGCATCTACTGGTAAGCCTCTCAACCAATGGGGCTGTTCCTCTGGAGGGGAGAGTATCCTGTCTGGTCTCCGGGGAATGGCCTCAATGGTGTCAGGGTTCTTCCATGCCTGCTGCACGATGAGCTTGACTAGGTCATCGGCGGGGGGGCTCACCCAAGAAGTAGAGGGCCGAGAGCGGAAGGCCTGCAGGAATATGGGTTCCTCCGAGGAAGGGTTGGAGGACTTCCAGTCACCCCTCTGCCTCAAAATTTTCAGGATGTCTCCAAAGGAGACATCATCAAGGGGTGACCGTGGGGACCTCTCCACATCATCGTAATCTGTATCTTCAGTGAGGGACTCCTCCGGGGAGTCCATGCGTTTCCTCTTGCATGTCCATTTCCGAGGAGGTTCTTCAGTGGGAGCATCTGAAGAAGACTCAGAAAGGAGGTTACCCTGTACAGGGGTTTCCTGAGGCCTGCGCTCTCGGTGTCCTGGGGGTGGCCTGTGATAGCTGCAGCTCATAAGGAGCAGGGGGAAGGTCCGATGTAGGAGAGGAGCACTTCCCGAAACAAGCATTCTCTCCATCACCGAGAAGGCAGGCCCGCCTGAAGAGGAATAGGAGCCCAGAACTGAAGAAGACAATGTCGGAACTGGGGTCACACTCGCGGGGATGGAGCCTCAAGCAAAACCGGGGCAGGAGTCACCCCCGGGGACAGAGCCTCAAGCAAAACCGTGGCAGGAGTCACCCCCGGGGACAGAGCCTCAAGCAAAACCAGGGCAGGAGTCACCCCTGGAGATGGGGGAGCGATGAAACAACCGGAACCATTCCCAGAGCTGAGGGCTCCACCCCCCCCAGCATGAGATTGAGGAAGGGATGGTTCCGAAGGAACCAAAACCCAAAGGGGCCTCAGAGAAGGTCAATGTTGGCACAGAGAAGAGGATTCCTCCCATAGATGTCAGAGCTATGGGTCTCGGAACTGAAGGGTCCAAGGGTGGAGAATACGTGGGCGTCACAGGGGCAATGGACCCAGAGCCCGGAGTGGGGTGAGTTTGAGGAAAATTTGTAATCCCCCTGGCTGTCAGCAGCTGATCAAACTGGCACACCACATCCGATTCAGATAGGCCCCTGGTGGACCTTACCGACACTCCTGAGGGGAAGTCAGGTCGGTCCAAAAAGGGACTAAAGACTTGTCCAGCAAAAGGATCCAAGGACGGAGAATACTGGGTGCGAGGCGTAAAAGTCGGCAGAGAGGATTACCATTTCGAGACAGGCAAAAAACGAACTATCTGTGCTGAAAAAGGGCTTGGAGCCGAAGTCATAGGTGGGGTGGAGGTCATTATCGGCTCCGATGTAGTCATTGGTACTGATCTCGGGACGGAGAAAGGGGACATCGGTGCTGAGCTAATGGCAGGCAATAAGGTAGGGCCTGAAACCACAGTCAGAACCATAGCAGTAGTCAGTGCCGAGGGTGGCACCGATGTGGAAGTCATCACAATATCAGAAGAAACCACTGGAGCAGAGCTTGGAGCTGAGGTTATTGGGACCGAGGAGGCGATCTTGTGCCCTGTGGAAGTATTATGGGCCTTGTGTTTATGAGGCTTGCCCTTCTCATCAGCCGGTGAAGAAGGGTCCAAATGAGGATGTTTCTGTCCATAGATGGAGGGGTTGAGACCTCCGACGCAGAAATAGCCTCAGAAAAAGGAGAAGGAAGCAGGCCTTTCAGAATAAGTTTATTCTTTCTTTCATTCAGTGGCTGCTGACAAACTAACAGAAGTCTGACAGGGAGGTTTCACAGATAGGTGTGGAACCCCCAGACAATAAACACATTCCTCATGTAGATCGCTGTTGGGGAGTTTACCATTGCAGGAAGAGCAATGCTTAAACCCCGAAGTCCCTTTCTTTTCAGACATAACAAAAACGAGTAATTAATCCAAAAAGAGGTATTGAGGAGGGAAGAAAAGAGAAGAAAATACCAACAATGGTATTAAGAATACCACAAGGGTAAGGAAGGGTGATTACCAACAAAGGTAAGAAAGAGAATACCTGTGGGTAGAGCTAGTTAAGAAAACAAGAAATATAGGAGCTTTGAGAGAAAAACTTACAAAATACTGCAAAAACTGAAAAATACAATAGCACGTGAAACGCTGCTATATGGCTGCACGGCAAATGAGAGAAGGGCATCATTGGTAGCAGCTTAGCTCGAGAGTTTTTGGTGTACGCGAGCTTGGTATTAGGCCGACAAACCCATCAGCGATGAATAGGAAGAAGATTAACAATTTCAGATCCAAGCTTTCCCCAGAGTACACATCACCCCAAAGAAGCATACTCAACTGCAAGTCTGAAAGGTGTCAATGCATTCACCTAAGCTCCCATATATGATGTACTGCCAAGCATATGGCAACAATGCACCTATTATTAAACTCACCTGTACAAATTTATTCAGCCTCAGAAGGAATATCAGGTGCTCCCCAGCTGCATGCAAGTACTTAATCGGCAGGCAATGCATACAACATAACCTGTACAAACTTGTTATAAGTAAACCACACCTCCATATATAAAAATCTGATGCAAAGGCAGGAGTGATCCCACTACACATCTCCTATAGCAGCACTTAACTTGTACAAGACCATATTGTAGAAAGTTGCCAATACTGGGCAGGTGGCCAGAGTATGGAGGGGCAAAAATATGCAGGACTCACATATCACCTGTAGCACAGAGTGACATCCATGAAGTATAACTGGATTTTTGGGGAAGTAAAACACTGTATAAATTTCCACCCAAAATTCCTCCACAAGACTTACTAAACCAAGACTCTAAACAACTGCAACAGAGACAGGAGAAGGACTTGGTTATACAGTTTTATAATGGATGATAAATGGCAGAATGTACCTGTCAACCAAATGTTTGAAGAAACTAAGCAAGTGACAGGAGTCTGAAATATAGGACTTCCCACAGGTTGACAAATGCAGGACTATGTCTGTCTATCAAATATTCACAAAACTAAGCAATGACATGAGTCTGGTACAGTAAGCACAAGCTAACCTCATAACTTACATGTTTTTCACACAGAAAATGAGAAGGAACATGTCTAGCAATGCCTGATGAAAACAAAATGCAAACTTGAAGCAACAACACTTATAACAACCTTCATATCAGAACACGCAAGCCATAAACCTCATGGCTACAGCTGTAAGACTCATTAATTCAGTCTAAACAAATTCTTTCATAAAAACTGTTGCATTTGAGGTTTGCAAAAAAAAAATAATGTGTCTCCCTCCACTGTTAATAAAAGACAACAATGGTTGCACATTCTTAAATGCTACTGAGTAAAGATAACAAGAGTCCAAGAAAAGACCCAACCTTATCCTTTTCCACTCATGCACACAGAGTTGGTAGTAAAACACTATCCCAACTGAAGATATGCTACGATATCTCCCATCTCCTCCTCCCACTGCCCATCAGGATGAAACCATAAATATCTTTACCCCAAAAGCTGAGTATAGCCTGCCCTAATTGTACTTCATTCCAGGTCCAACACCCACAGACTTTAGATGGCTGAAAATAAAACATGCAGATTTGTCTGACTTAAAGAAACTTATACTCATCACTGCAACCTCTTAAAAGGCCTCAGATAGTTACCAATAAAAAACAGAGGTACGCTTTTACTTGACGCTCTTCTTTACAAAATAATCACACAAGGTAATTGTCCTTCCCTTAAAACAAAACTCATTACTAGACACCAAACATATTCCCTTAAAGAAAACTCCAAAGAAGTTATAACTCTTATTTATTTATTATTATTTTATTTACATTTGTTTACCGGGAGACTCTGAATGGACACAGGTCCGTTTTCAGCAGAGGCCCGGGGAGAAAAGCTCCACATTAAGTATTATTTGCATTATACAGTTAAAAAACATAGCATTTAAATATAGACATTAGTCCAGTTAAGGACACAAGACAAGAAGAAAACAGATGTAAAACAGCTGTAGAACACACTTCTAAAAACCTAATGGAGAAAAGGCACTCAAAATTAGTCCCTGTTAGACTTCTAAGATGGCTGCACACTGAGTAACAGCCTAATTTCAGCTCTCCAAATGTGAAAACAGAAACTCAGAAAATAAAGTCACTGAATTTGTCTTTTTGGGCAAATTTCAGTTACTGACTAATAAGTGCACTGCCTAGATACCAGCACAAAGAAGAAATCCACAGAACTTGAAAGAAAATCAATCAAAAAGGGTGAGGAGAAAACACTGGTGGGGATGAATCCTGCAGCTGGTCTTCAAAAGGTAGTTCAAGCTCCAGCTTTGGTATGAGACATGACTTCCAGTAATCTAGAGGAAAAGTCAGTCAAATGTGCTCACAGTTGATAAGGAGTATATCAACTCAAAAAACAAAAGGCTGGAAAATGGAAAAAGCTTTAAATAGACATTCAGATGAGCTGATACAACTGCAAACATCACAGCTCAAAATGAAAAATACACTGGCTAAGTAAGAGACTGCTCAAAAATTTAAATATTGTAGAATTAGAGGACAAAGCATGTAGGGAAAACCTGAGATTTTCTGTTGTACTAAAGAAACTGGAGGGAACAGAATGCATTCATTTTATGAAAGCACAAATAAGCAAATGGACTAATATAAGTAATTGAAAGGGCACCTCATGTGTATGCTAGAAACCTGGTCATGAGAAAGCAGCCAAGGCTCTAGTAGTAAATATACAATCCTACAAGCAGAAACAGTTGATTCTGACAAAACTGTGGCAGAAGGACAGAGTACTAAAAGCCAGAGACAATAGAGTGTTTGAGGAAAATGATTACTCAGTGTACAATAGGCAGAAGATAAGTAAATTTATTCCAGCAAATTGGGGAATGTCAAGAAGCAGGTGTGAGATGAGATTCAAGCTACGGTGTCCCGCTATCTTCAGAATATTTTTTCCTGAAGGATCAAAGTGATTTTCTAATGCAAAATATGTTAAAGCCAAAGGCAAAGTAAACTTTATTGTCATTTAGCCTACACAAGTGCATTATAAACTAAATCACATGCATTGGTCTCAAATTGAGAACACATATACATACAAAAATGCATACAATGGGCATATATTAGACAGTTTATTCTAGCTACATATTACCACTGCTTACCTTATCTATAATTTTCAGCAACTAAATGATTTCTTATTGCACAAGTTAGTTCCTACTGCATACCCATCGCCATCCATGTATTGTTAAAGTTTAGAATCTGAACTCTCTCTCTTTTTTTTTGGTAAAAATAAATGAGTCGACTGTCCCATATTTTATCAGTGTCAGACTTCCCTGAGATTATTGCCATAACTCAAGAATTTCGCTGCTTGAGGGAAGAAGCCGTTTCTAAACCTGGACATTTTACAGTGCATGCTGGAGTATCTTCTGCCGGATGACAAGCATGTGAACAGTTCATAAGCAGGGTGTTTAGTATCCCTGAATATCGTCCTGTGTATAACTCCTCTAGTGCTGGTAGTTTGGAGCCAGTCTTCTTCTCTGCACTTTCACTATCCTTTATAGGGCTTTTTGGGCTGCAACTATCCTTTGTAGGGCTTTTTGGGCTGCAACTATCCTTTGTACGGCTTTTTGGTCTGCATCTGAGCAGCTCCTGTACCACACTAAAAAGTTACACATCAGGACACTTTCTATGGTACTCCTATAGAAAGTGGAGAGGATAGGGGATGGTAGGCTCGTGTTCCTCAGTCTCCTTAAGAAATTAAGACATTGATGAGCCTTCTTTACTATACGACTGGTATTTATTCACCAAGATAGATCCTCCGTAATGTGAACTTTTTACTCTTTCCACCATCTCGCCATTAATCAAGAGAGGAGAATGAGCTGGATGTGTTTTCCTCAAGTCCATTATGATCTCCTTTGTTTTGTTGACATTAAGGTCAAGGCTGTACTTGGCACACCAGTCAAATCAGTGAGCTCACTTCTTCCCTATAGTTTTTGTTTATCTCCTTCACTAATGAGGCCCATGACTGTAGTGTCGTTGCAAACATGATGATGTGGTTGGTGTTGAGTCTAGCTTTACACTCATGGGTTAGTACAGTAAACAGTAGTGGACTCAACACACAGCCTTGAGGTACTCCTGTGTTGATTGTAATGCTTTTCAAAAAGAGTTACTGCCCACACAAACCTTTTGAAATCTTTCAGTCAAGAAGTCTAGGATCCAGTTGCACATATGGGCACTGATACCTACACGAAGAAGTCTTTCGATTAGCTGTTGTGGGATGACAGTATTGAATGCTCAACTGAAGTCAATAAACAGCATTCTAATACAGCTGTCCTTATTCTCAAGGTGTGCCAATGAGAGACGTAGTGCAACTGAAATGGCATCCGCCATGGAGTGATTGACACAATATGTAAACTGGAGTGGATCTAGTGCCAGTGGAAAGCTTGCTGCCCAATGTTTGTTGACTAACCTTTTGAAGCTTTTCATAATGGTGGACATGAGGGCTACTGGTCTATAGTCATTGAGGTTTGTGGGAAATGATTTCTTCGGCAGTGGAATAATATTTGTGTTTTGGAAGCATTAGCATAACTTTGCTTGACTGACGGAGATGTTAAATATATCTGTGGGTACAGTGCTTAGTTGTTCAGCACAGTCAGTCCTTTAAACACCTTCCCTGTTATGTTGTCCAGTCCTGCAGCATTCCTAGCTTTCACCTCTGTAGGGTCCTGATCACCTCTACTGAATTTAGGCCGAGCATTTCAGCTCCTGGGTCTGTAGTGAGTTTCATTGCCTTGGATCTGTTCCTCTCCTTGAACTTGCAGACAAAGGTGTTCATCCTATCCAGAAATTCCGTGTTGTCCTCGCATTGGGTACAGGGTATTCAGTTATGGGTTTTATGCCCTGCCACATCTGCCTGGGGTCTACTGTCAGTGAAGTGGCAATAGACTTTCTTTCCATAGGCCCTTTTTACTTCCTTTATTCCTCTTTTCAGGTTTGCCCTTGCCACACTGAGAGGTTCCTTGTCCTTGGACTGGAATGCCTCATTATGTTCCTTCAGAAGGGTTTCTGGTTGGCACTTATGTTTCTGTTGATGGTCATGTCATCTACACATTTAGATATAAATGCCATCCCAGTTTCTGTGTATTCATCCAAGGTAATGTGTAGATCAAGGAGGAATTAATGAGGAAATACAAGTTTGTCCAACAAAAAGTTATCAAACAGAAAGGGGCTCTACATCTTGTTCTTCTGATAATAAAGCTCAGAGAATATGCCAGTAAACCTGTTTCCAGTGTTCCCAAAGAAAATGCTTGATAGAGAAAAAGCACATTAGTTGACTAAAAGAACCATACGTTGGAAATGAACCACAGACTGCAGTTGGGAGACGGAGATCAACAGGAAGAAAGCCAGCAGCTCAGAAATTAATGAATAAACATGGGATTACAAAGCATCAATCACATTAGTGAAATATGGTAGAATAATAAAACCTGGAAGTATTGGACTTGTTTGACTTTGTTAAACTTGTAGGGGACTCCAAACCATATGCCCTACTTCATGTTATTAATGTTTGGAAGAACATTAAGGGGAAGAGGAAGGAAAGAACTGTCAGAAAGAATTTTTGTTAACAGTATTTTTACAAAACACAATCTATACTACATGTTATACAGTAAATATTTTCAGTTATTTTTGTGTGTTATATGGATACCAAAGTAAACCATTGTCCCTCCTTTTTTATTCTTTCTTCCTTCGTTTGGTTTTAAGAAATGTAGAGACTTCAACATATATAGAGAAAAGTCTGGACAAAAGCATGTTTAAGATAATGAGCTGTAATCTTAGGTCACTGAGGTGAAGGACGGGTTGTAAAAGCATACACAGCATGATACAAGTAAAACCGATGTGCTTTTTCTTACTTTTGCATAGGGGAATGAGTGGATTAAGGCCTTTGGCTTGATCAGATAAGTTTTAAGTGGAAGCAAGTAAATAAAAGAACACTGAATTTAATGAAGAGTTTTCCTTAAGCAAATAAATGTTCATAGTGCAACGCAAGATGCTTGTACCTGAAGACAACTGTGTATCTGGTTCTCATGTTTCTATGGAGATAAGCTGATAAAGGACAACAAAAACAGAACCTTTTTTTCAAAGGCTAAAAGACAATGTTTTCTGAAAGCATTCAAGTTGTTTTCTACATCTGGAACAGGAATAAAGATAAGACAAAAACAGACAGCACTTCATATAAATAGAAGCACAGGCTCCACCAGGAGTCTTAGCATAGATAAAAGTACAGTTGTGTAAAATCTTACCACAACAGTAGATGTCCTCTTCACGGTTGCATTATTCATTACAATAAGGGTGGTGCCAAAGCTCAGGAAGAAGACAGGGAAGAGGAAGGACCAGCAGAGCTCTCTAGAAAGCCAAGAAGGATGTCCCTAGCAAAACTAGCTCTAGCTCTGGAAATTCCACACAACTTGTACTGCTTGGTAAATATATGCACAGAAGTCCAGGCAGGTGCCTTAAGAAGTGTGTTATCTAAACCCTTGAAAAAGAGCACTAGAATTAGCCACACCTCTAGTAGAATTAGCTTCAACAGAAGAAGGCTTTTACCATGAAAGGAATAACAAAAAGAAATGGCTTTAGAAGTCCAAGAAAAAATAGTTTGCTTGCACACGGCCAATCCTGAGGACCTGGGATGAAAGGAAACAAAAAGTTGATCAGATTTACAAAAAAAGTCTTAGTCTTATCAAAATAAAATCTGAGTTGTCTCTGCACGTCCAACGTGTGCAGCACCTTCTCACTGGTAGACTGCAGAAAACGTGGGCAAATGAATAGACTGACTAAGGGACAACTCATTTACAACCTTGGGCAAAAAAGAAGGATTTGTACGAAGAGACACCCTGTCATTATGAAACACCAAAAAAATGACAAGTCATGAGGGCTTGAAGCTCTGGCACCCATCTGACAGTACAGTCTTCCAAAAGCAATGCTGCAAGGAAGCTGAAGCTGCAGGCTCAAAGGGAGCATGGGTCAATTTTTCTAAAACAAAATTAAGATCCCAGGGAGGAGGAACAGGCTTCCTGGGAGACCTAATATGAAGGACGCCTCTAAGAAATTGCTTAACTTCAAATCTAGAAGCTAAAGGAGGTGATAAAAGCACACAAGCAGTGACAGCTGATAAGTGGGCCTTAACAGAAGAGTAAACCATCCCAGTATTGAGTAGTTCACACAGATAAGAAAAAAAACAAAGGAACATCCACAGAAATTGGATCCAAGTTATGAGAAAAACAGACATCAAAAAGAAAACCTCTTCCATTCGGATAAATAAAATTTCCTAGTATTGGGTTTTCTGGCCTCCTGCACGACCTTAAGCACATCCCTAGAAAAAAAGTGTCTATGCAGAATCAGAATCCTCTCATCCACAGTGTCAGCTGAAGAGTGGACAGGTGGGAATGGACGACAGATCCCTTGTGTGAGTAGGTCCACCCTGTTGTGGTAACTTGTGATGACTGCCTTTCACTAAATGCAGAAGAGGGAACCGATGCTATCTCAGGCAAAAAGGGAGTCACCAAGAAGATTATGTGAGCACCCTGTTGAATTTTGAACAGGATCTTTGGACCGAGAGGAAGGGGATTGAAGGCATAGAGAAACATCCTCTTCCAAGAAAAAGAGAGGGTGTCCACCTTCCAACTCAGAGGACTTGGGACTCTGGCACAAAATAGAGGAGGTTGTCTGTTCAGACAGGAAGCAAAGATCTGTTTGAGGAGTACCCCACAGGCGAACAATGTCCAGGAACACATCCCTGTAAAGCATCCATTCATGGGACTGAGTTATGGACCTGCTCTGAGAGTCTGCCACATTGTTTTTCCTGAGGGAATGTGAACTGAAGAGTTGCTCGATTCTTGATAGCTAGTTCCCACTCTAGGAGGCCCACAGTTTGTTGACATAACACATCACTGGGTCTTGGGAAGAAAAGAGGACAAAAAGCTTGAACTGCCAGCAGAAGAGTTCTCATCTCTGACATTGACATGTTCTTTCTGTTGATGAGGTGAGCAGACTCCCTACACCTTTTGAGAGCCAATGCTGTTCCCCATCCCACATAGCAGCTCCGGAAAGGGAAGATATGGATGAAAAGGGAGCCATAGATTGAGAGTCAATTACTGAATCCACCACTGAAATTCCTACTTGAGACATGGCAGAACAGGAACTAAAATTTGAGGGCATGAGTATGCTGGAGTCCAACTGTTTTCAGAAACCACTGAAACGTTCTCATGTGGAGTTTGGTAAAAGGGAGCATAGGAATGGTGGAATTCATGAACCCCAGAACTGTCAGAAATTCCTTGGCTGATCCTGAAGACAGAGGAGGAAGGGACTGAAAAAAGAAAATGAGAGGGCCTTGAGAACAGGCATGGATGCCAGCATAGGCACAGTCTGGATCCTGCACCCCAGAAAGACATGACCCCAAGGAGTCAGAAAGGACTTTTTAAAAATTATAATGATCTACAGAAGGGAAATGGAAAAATGGAGATTTTGTAAAAAGATCTCTGAAGAGGATGCCTAAAACTGGAGGTCATCCAAGTAGGAAAGACTTGGATCTCCCTTAATGTGCAAAAAGGGAGTCACAGGAGCGAGGCATTTGGTAAATACCCTTGGGGCAGAAGAAAGGCCAAAGGCCAAAGTAAAGAACTGAAAATGACAAGAAGCAACAGAGAAAAGTAAAACCTTCCTGAAAAGGGGATGAATCGGGATATGAAGATAAGCATCCTTGAGGTCTAAACATACCATACAAACCTGAGGAAGCAAAACAGGGAACAAAGTCTGCAGGGACAACATTCAAAAAGAGGGAACCTTAAGAAAGGTGTTTAGATGAGAGAGGGCTAAGAATTGGTCTCCAAGTACCCTCTCTCCTGGGCACCAAAAACATTCTGAAGTAAAACCCCATCCCCTTTGGGAAACTGGAACTTCCTGAAAAGTTCCCCAAGCACCCCCGGAAAGGAGGACAGCTGTTCCTGAGGGGGCTGAGGCATTCCCATAAAAAGGGGAAAAAGATTTCCAGACAATGAAATACCCTTGAGACAGAACCCAAAAGTCCTGAGTAATCTTTAACGAAACAGGAAGACTGAGGCTAAGACAAAAAGAGAGGAATGTGGCTGAGAAGAACAGGATAGTCAGTCAGCACCTGGTTTAATCAGGAAAAGGAGACTTCTGGGGCACAGAAATCTGAGTAGCTTTAGTAGGAGGAGCCACTTCCAACCTTTCTTACCCTTGGGGGAAGGGTGAAACTGACTACAAACAAAGGCTGGTTTACTGGGATAATTTCTGTGAAATTTAGGCATGGCAGAAACGAAACCATGTTAAAGTTCTTGTAAAGCCTTGCCCTTATCTAGAAGGGACTTAAAGCAACAGCAGCTTCGCCAAACAAGTGTTTACTGTCCAGAGAAACATCCATCAACATGGCCTTAATATCATCAGGCAAAGGATGAAGCTGAACCCAAGAATATCTTCCCATCACAGGCCCAAAGGTAGCAGCCCTAGCGGAAGAATCTGTTGCATCATAACCACACTTAAGAATGACAAGCCACCTTGGAAGAAGTCCCTAACAAGGAAAGAGCAGAAGTCTTCCTTTCAGAGTCTGGCAGGTCAGAAATTACCTGACAGGCCTGGGAAAGAAGATCCAACATGTACCTGGACATATGGGTCTGACAATGGCCAGCCCCAAAAGCTAGGGCAGCAGAGGTATAAACCTAACCTTTCCATAGTTCTGCTATCCTTATCAGAAGAAGTAGCCAAGGAGAAGGGAGCAACTGAGATGGCTTGTTAGAAGCCACAGACACTACCGAAGTGTCAGTAGAAGGGCACCTGTACAGAAATTTACAGTCCTCTGGCACTCTATAAATTTCTTGGGGGCAGGGAGCTGGGAATCAAGAGCCTTAGAAACAATAGAAAAGGCATCCAACAAAGCAGCCAAAACAGGAGGAACAGCAGACTGTCTAGGAAAGTCCATTTGCAGGAGCTCATAGTACCCTTTTCTGTACCTCAGAAACCTGACAACAATCCCATTTAAAAATTCCATCATTCTGGGGATTGTGTCCCCAAAAGAAATTTCTTCGAAAAGAGTGTCAGAACTAGTAAATTCCTCTTCCTCAGACCCATAGTCTAAAGAAGACGGAATCTGAGATAAGTAAGCAAGGGATTCCTCATCTGAATCTACCTCCTCAGAAGAAGAATCCTGCTCTCTGGGTCTTTTAAAGGGAGTAGATGACAAAGGGGAAGCTGGAACAGAAACTCCCTGAAGAGGTTTCAAAGACAAAAAAGTATTAAACAACCCAGAGTGAAATTCTGCCATTTACTCTGCAGGTCCTTAGGAGCTAGAGAAATATGTTTACTCTTCTGCTTTTTCTTCAAGGGGATGTCTGCCTTATAAAACTTGGAAAGCTCAGACTCCAGACAGCATTCAATAATAGTAATTGGGACTTCTTCTCTGACCAAAATTTGAGGAACACCCCTAGGCCCCTCGGAAGTAAATAAGCCGCAGTTCCCCCTGAACATCCAAAGCGGACATCTGCAAGACCTCCAAGGATGTGCTTAAGGTCAGATCCAAGCTGGCCTCCAAAATGGTTCTAGCAGAAGAATTCAATGGTGGAGCCAGATGATCCTTCAGGCTTTCACTTGCCTAGGGAGAGACAGCCAGCAGAGGCTGTACTGCAGAAGAATCTAGCCCAGATTTCTTGGCCACCTTCTTCACGAACGGTTCCCCTCAGAGTGGGAAGTTCCTTCCATTGTGTCTTTAGCTAAAAGCTTAAGACGCTGATTCTTCAAATACAAAGCCAAAGATGACAGCAGACTATGTACTGCCTTAGGAACAAAAGGTCTGACAAACTGAACAGGATGTATGGTCGTGAGAAGCACCAAAGAAGCAATTCTCGTGACAGTCTGGGAATCCATCTCCCACACTGGCATTTATCCTTCTTGGATGACAAGAAACCCCAGAAGCAATATTAACAAAAGAAAAAAAAAACAATGGGGCAGCTATCTGAAACAGCTTGGTGAACCAGCAATGGAATGGACCTTCAGACTGACAATCAAGAAATAGCATTTGGACTGGCAGCAAAGTAGTTCTGTGGATGGTACATCAAAGTGAATCTTTGGTATACTTGCTGGATGTTGGGCCGTCCTTGGCAGGGGATCCCTGTTGCAATAAATATAGCAACAGTGAAATGGAAGAACATCCTTCATTACAGGTTAATTGACAGCTACACTCAAGTTTTAATGTGACAACTGTTCCTATTATTAGGATTAAATTTCATTATTTGAAGATGTACATATGTTTGTATTAAGTTAACAGGGGTGTGTTTTTTTGTTTGAGGGTTTTCATTAAAACAAAAAGTACTGTAAGAGGTGGCAAAGATGTAAATGGATATGACAAAAAACTGTATAAAAGATCAACCTGCCAAATGTTAGTGCATGCATGACACAAAAAAGCTGAAAATAGACAAACAGATATTATACATAACAAGTGGGAATAATAACTAACATTTTCTATATTAGTTTTGAGCAAGAATGGTTTCACAGGTACATACAAAAAAAAAGAAAGCAGTGAACTACATTTAAAAAAATGCAGACTGCAAACAGCTATGAACAGGAGACAAACCTGGAAAGAACTGAGCATGTGAATTTGACAAAGAAAGGATTTCATGATGGTTATTCAGTGGAATACCTGGGTCAAATGAAAAGGTGAGTACTTACATTAATTGCTAGTAGAGCTTCAATAGTGATAGAAGAGGAAAAACAGTAATAATGGGAGATTTGCACTGGACCCTGCTAGACAGGGGTCCCAGGGAAGTAAATATTGTGGGAAGAAATAGCCAGGGAATTGTTATGGCTAGGGCCAATATCCTAGTACCAACCTATGAACCTATTTGTAGTATTAGGGGACAACTGGCAAGGGAGGAGGATTATGCTGGCATGTATTTATATGTCATTGAAAACTGCTTCAGTGGAACTTAACAGGTTCATAGATTAGTACTAGGCTAACTGCCTTTGTGGGCCCCATTTTAAGCATAGCCAGTGGAACCCACATGAGATTCAAACCCTGCACCTTGTAAACACCTTAACCACTACACCAACCTCCCAAGAAAGTTCTTGGAGAAATAATCAGCTTTCAGCAAGGAATATTACTTGTAGGTAGGGGCTGGAATTTGATTTGCAACAGTGAGGAAGTATCGGGGGGGGGGGGCTAGAAGGGAAAATATAACAAAACAGGAGTAGATCTTTGAAGAAATGTATGAAAATATTTGTTATGGAAGATGTGAATCCAGTAGTAGGAACTCAGAGAATTTACATACTATTCTTCAAGGTACAAAACTGGGCTAGGCTACACAGAAATTCCATTTCACAGGAGCATGTGCATGTAACTGAAAGTTTTGATATGCATCCAATAAGTATTTCAGATCATGTGCCAATAATAATCAAAATAAAAATGTAGGATAATGAAAGAAAAGCGAGACACTGGTGCTTCCCCACCTATCTTTTAAACTGAAAGGAATTTAAGGAATGGGTAGTGGAAGTTATTAGAGAAGATAGAAATTTCTTCAGAAAACATAGCTAGAGAGAGGGATAAAATTAATGTGGAGTTTAAAAATAGAATAGAAATAAAAAAGAAGATATAGTTAAGAAGTAACAAGAATTAGAGAGACTAACAAAGGTTAAAGCACTGCAGAATAGGGAGAACCTCACAGAACAAGAGGCACAACTGCACAGTGCTAAACAGAAAATAAGGGATTACCTGAATAATATGCATAAATTTAGAAAGATTGTTGTCAAGTAACTTTTTTTTTTAATAACAATTCCACAGCACAAAAGCTTTTAGTACAATGGCTCGGGCAAACTACAGAGCACAATCCAGAGCACAAAAGCTTTTAGTACAATGGCTCGGGCAAACTACAGAGCACAAAAGTTTTTAACACAATGGCTCAGGCAACAGAAAGTAGAAGAGTTTGTTGCCAAGCTTAGGGAGCCTATAAACAAGAAAAATAATCAGCAATCGTGCAGCGGAATTACAAATATTTTTGGAAATTTTAAGAAAATCCATATAAAGCAGAGAAATGTGGAAATCAAGGAAAAAGTACAAATGGATAAGTTTATGGAAGAATTAAATATGCCATAGTTAGAGGTAGCTGAGGCTCAATTATTAACAGCTGGGACAGCAGGAGTCACAATAAAAATGGTGATGTATAACCGATCTACAGGAAAGTCTCCAGGAAGTGATGGCATTCCTGTGGAGGTTTGGAGGCAAGGAGGGGAGAAAGTGATAAAGTTCTGGAAGGTTTTGTTTAACAGTATTTTAAGAGGAGAAGCAACACCCTGGAAGAAAGCTGTGGTGGCTGTAATATCTAAAGATGGTCAAGATCCATCAGACCCAGCTTTATATAGGCCTATTTCAATTCTAAACCATGACTATAAAGTGTTTATGTCTATACTGGCTAAGACAGTGGCAAAGGCGATGCTAAAATTGATAGAAATTAATCAATGTGGTCTTGTGGTAGAAAGGCAAACATTTGACAACATTAAACAGAACAATGATGATCCAGAGGGAAGCAGAAAGTAAGAAAATACCACTGTTGTTAGTGGGTCCTGATGCAGAGAAAGCATTTAGAGTAAGCTGAGTATGGCAAGGGAAGGATTTAAATTCCCTGACACAATAATAATTAAGAGGATACATGTGGCATCTGAGGTGAAAATTAAAGTGGGGAGTTCCTCTCTGATAAGCTCTGTTTGAAAGGAGGAACCAGGCATGGGTATCCTCTTTCCCCTTTGTTATTTGTGATATATTTTGAACCATTGGCAAAGAAAATAACAGACTCAAAAATTCATGGATATAATTGGTATGGTAATCAGGAAAAGTTGGCTTTGTTTGCAGATGATATTTTGTACCTGATAAAAATCAGAAAAGGCCATTTAAGTGTTGTGGAAAATTCTGAGACAGCTTAAAGTCCTTTCAGGATAAAAAATTAAATGAAGACAAAAAGGCAATAGCTGTAAACCATGTACTCACATGTGAATTGGTTCAGCAATACCCATATTTATAGGGACATGATAAAATGAAGTATTTAGGAGTATGGGTTAAAACAGACTATGTTACAGCAGCTAATGATAAGTGGGAAGAGACTAAAAGTTAATACAAAAACTGAGAAACTGGATACTCTGTTTTCTGAATGTATATAGAAATATACAAGCAGTGAAAATGCGTTTAACCTTTTTAATTTTATACACAGGTTGGGTATATTTTTATCAACCAGAGGAGAAGTTACAGATAGCAATTAAAGAGTTGAAAGATTTTATCTGGGAGGGGACAAGGACAGAGTCAAACAGGACAAGTTGATCCTTCCAATAGAACAAGGTGATTTGGAATTACCTGACTTGAAGGGGTATTTCAGAGCTACACAGTTAAGGCTCCTACACATAGCAGAAAGCTAATGATGAAACAGAAAGCTCAAGAAACAAGGAGAGACTGGGAATGTGGATGTAGATCCTTAAGGAGAACAATATCCACACAGAATATTATACCTATAAGAATAGTGGAAAGTACTCCAACCAGGAAAAAGTGTGTATGAAGTGGTACCAACAGCTAATAACAGCAACAAACCACTCTGTAGCCAATATCCTCCAACCTCTATATAGAATCTGATTTATTAAAAGTCCAAAAACTCGTACAAAGGTGAACAAAAATCCATTAAAAAAAAAGGTTAAGCACTTTCGTCAGTAGACTTCATCAGAACAGTTTAAAATGCATATAGTCACCTTTTTATACTCACATCATAGCTTAATTAAGCCAATTAAGTCATGTGCAAAATTTTAAACAAGCTCTTAAAGAAGGACTACCTATAAAAGCCCAACCAAAAAAATATATAATCCTATACAGTACAATATAATAATAGAATTCTAATAATACATATAACATTCAATGGATATCAAAAACCAAAAATCAAGACGACTTATTAAAAACTTATTAAAAATAACAGGTGAAGCCTTATACAAAAAATGATAGAATGTGTTGTAATAAAAGATGGGATACCTAAGGAAACAGGACAATTCATAATTTACATGCCCTAAACCTAAGTTCAGGTCTTGTACTAATATTATCATTAATCCCCAGTGGTACAGTGGCGTTTAGCTCAAGCTGCCATTTTATCTCAGCTCGTAACAATTTGTTAGTCCAGTCACCTTCTCTGATATCCTTGCCAACCACCTCAAGGATAACAAATAAAAATGGTCAGGGTTCATGTTTAAATGTTTAAACAAAGCATTATTCTCATCTTTCCTGAAAATGCTACATAGATATTCATAAATCCTCCTGTTCAATTTTCTTTCGGTCTTCCCTACTTAATAGTGATTGCAAGTTTGGCATACAGCAAGATGGCCTGCCCTAAATTTCACAACTGTGTTAAAGGATCCCAGTACAACAAAAGGGGTTCCTATAATGTATCTATACTATTCACAGGCCTCACATTTAGTTGTCCCCTAGTTGTTTACTTTTTTCACTTGCTCGTGATTTTACAACAAACTTTTTAAATTTCTATTAACCTTATAAGTAAAAGTGGGTTCGTTCCCCAAAGTGGACAAAAGTTCCTGATCACCTTTAAAAATGACCCAATTGTTCTTAATAATACTTTTGATACCTAAAGAGGTTTCACCATGGGTTAACACCATAGAACGAGTGAAGTTCGTGGCGGGATTCTTGACCTGGTTAAAGTTGGCATCTGTGGCACCCGATAATGGCTTGAATTTCAAACCCCATTCACTAATCACCTGATCTCTGATGTTATTTACAAATTCAGGTGGGTAGCCACTAGCTCGAAACATATTAGCCAATGTTTTGATTTCGGATTTTACTAAATCAAAGTTGGAACACATCCTAACCACACAAACCATTTGTCCCTTGACTATGTTTCTTTTCACAAAGGTTGGATGGCAACTTGTAAAATCCAAGTACTCATTAGAAAAGGTCGGTTTTCTATGGATACATGATTGAAAACATTCATTAACTACGTCCTCAGACAGTTTGACGTCCAGGCAGTCAATATAGGAGCTACCGCTAGTACCGGTAAATCCAAAATATTCACAATTCACCATTCATTTTTATTTGGTATCCTTGAGGTGGTTGGCAAAGATATCAGGGGAGGTGACTGGACTAACAAATTGTTACGAGCTGAGATAAAATGGCAGCTCGAGCTAAACACCACTGTACCACCGGGGATTATTGATAATATTAGTATAAGACCTGAACTTAGGTTTAGGGCATGTAAATTATGCATTTTCCTGTTTCCTTAGGTATCCCATCTTTTATTACAACACATTCTATCATTTTTGTATAAGGCTTCACCTGTTATTTTTAATAAGTCTTCTTGATTTTTGGTTTTTTATATCCATTGAATGTTATATTTATTATTAGAATTCTATTATTATATTGTACTGTATAAGATTATATTTTTTTTGGTTGGGCTTTTATAGGTAGTCCTTTAAGAGCTTGTTTAAAATTTTGCACATGACTTAATTGGCTTAATTAAGCTATGATGCGAGTATAAAAAGGTGACTATATGCATTTTAAACTGTTCCGAAGAAGTCTACTGATGAAAGCGCTCAACCTTTGTTTTTTAATGGATTTTTGTTCACCTTTGTGCGAGTTTTTGGACTTTTAATAAACCAGATTCTACATAGAGGTTGGGGGATATCGGCTACAGAGTCGTTTGTTGCTGTTAATAGTGGAAAGTATTCTACGAACTAAGCCAACATGGGAACAGAGTAAGGAGATTCTGCTGAAGGGGACGACTGCAATTAGGGGGTACAGACAATAGGCAGAAGGGGGCTGGAATCTACTGGAGAAAACCGGCAAAGGAACCAAGCTATTCGGACAAATTATTAGAGACGGAAAGCTAACAGAATAGAAAAAGGCCAAGAATACATACAACTGCAGGCTAGAGATTGCCTGCCCTATCGAGGACAGACATCAGAGAATAGGGTGATCTTACGTGAAAGACTTGCACTGGTACAGTTTTTTAGTAGAATCCACAACAGAAGCTGCTGTTGAAAAGGGATAACTAGAAGGGCACATAAAATACTGCATGATAGCTATAATAATCAATCCGAGAACGTTAGAAAGGATTGGGAAGATAAAGTCACAAGGAAACACTGGGAGGATGTATGTATGGCTCTCAAATATGCAAAGTATATACTATTTAGGATTTTTACTTGGAAGTTTCTGAATAGGTATTTTTATACCCCACGCAGACTCCAAAGAATTTTTCCTCAGGCAGACTGCAAACACTGGAGATGTGATGGATAAGAAAGACGTAACTGGGAACACATTTTTGGGAGTGTAACGACTTGGCAGACTTTAAAAATTCCCTGCAGACTACTCTACCAGAAACACTAGGTGAGCAAACTGGTGCAACTAAAGAAATAATTTTTTTTGACCTGTGATACAGAATCAAAATAGCCCCGACATAGTAAGGCCTTGCTTAGTTTAATCCTGGTGGCTAACAAAAAAGCAAATACTAGAAAACGGAAATCAAAATCTAAACCAATGGTAGAGTAGTGAATATAGAAAAACACAGGAGTTACGGGAACAATACACGCAGAATAATGTTTTGGAGGAGAAATGAGGTTTATGGAAAGGCAGGAACTGAATGAGCTACGTAATGTTCTGTATAAAAGATTACATATGATGTATAATGCTTGCAACTGAAAAATAGGTCAATATGGTTTGTTTTAATTTATATAAATGTCTGACAATATGTGTTATAAGCGATAATTCAATAAAAATGTTTGTTTAAAAAATAAAACTAGTCCCAGTTATATGGAACTGCTTGCAAGCAGATGTTTTAAGCAACAGTCTCTGGACATTTTTAAAATGAATTAAACGAACACCTATTTTACGAAGCTACCTCTACATGCTTTAAAGATAATGGTTAAAAATAAAAAAAGCCACGTTGCTCTGCTCATCGACAGTTTCACACTGTCACACTTGATGTAGAACTTTTGCTGTTGCTTTACTTACTGAAATTGATTATAACCGCTCATTTTATGTTAATTACTACTCACATGGCAGTCTATTACCATTGTATAGTATTATTGTAACTGCACCTGGGGCCCAAGTCATTACCAAAAAGGGTCTGTTGATATGTTCTCTTACATGGTTACCAAGTTGAGATTCATAGAAGGAAGGGGTACAAAGTTTTTTTTAAGAGTGGCCAACAACTGAAGGATCATGGCTGAAAAGCATCCGAGATAGGCCCATTCACTTAACTACATAGCAAATAAATGAATTAAAAAACTAAATGATCTCTGTGTGATATGGTTCTTAAGCTACTTCTGGAGAAGGTACATGCCACTAACTAACTTTAAATTCCCATTTAAATGAGGAAAAGAGACCGTCACTAAGGTTCAAATGTTTCATAATCACTGATAAAACACCAAATGATATTCTGGAATCCCTAAACAAACATATGCCAGAGGAAAAAAAAAAACAGAAAATCACTTAAAAAGTGAAAAGAAAGGCTAGCTTATCTTTCTCAACGCCTTCTGGTCAGGTTCTCCTAAAGTTTATGAGAGATGAAAGAATTTGACCTTTGGCATAAGTCATTTTCACGTTTAACATACAAATCACTGGACAGTACTGCCACTGAGGCTGTTGGTTCAATGAAATCTAGGTCTCATCCACATTAATTAAGAACTTAGAGAAAATACATTAACTTACATAAAGACAGCAAGCAAACAGAAATACACAATCTGTCTCTAGGCACCCCACTAGAATGTAACAGTGTGCTGCACTTAAAGTAAACTGGTTTGAATTCCATCTACATCTTACAATGAGACAGCTTAATTAAGCTGGCCCATCACTTCCTTTACAAACCTAAATGCCCCTGAGTCAGTACAATTCTAATACTGTCCTCCCAGCTAGCTTATTGTTCTCAGATTACTACCTTCAGAATGCTGGATATACAAGTAATAGCTGTAAAGATCTGGCATGTTATAAGGTGCAAGATATGCATCAGACAATATAAAGGAAATTCCAAACAAATCAACTTTCAAGCATGCAACTTAGCATCGTCATACAGATGTTGGATAATTTTCATCAATTCATTAGTCAAGCTGTTCTACACTCATGCCATGTACACCTAGCCGAACTGTTTTTTTTTTTTCAATTTTTTTGTCCCTCTACCATTTTTATCTAGCTCTATCTTTTGTATTTCAGCCCTTCAGTATATTCCTCCTTCCCACATCAGTTGCAGCAGAGTGCTGTGACTCCTGTTTTTTACTTTCTTATTTAAATTTATCAGGAAGGTATGACTGGGACTAACTAAAAAAAAAAAAATATATATATATATATATATATATATATATATATATAGTGGAGGCCCAGAGAGAAAAGCTACACAGAACAATAACAATTTTATAAAATAATGCAACTGATATACATTACAGATGATAATTACTGAGAAAATGAATGGCAGAATTGAAAATAATAAATGTGATGCACTAAACTACAGCAATGCATCAAAATACTAAGTACAGAAAAAATAAACCTAGTTTAAACTTAGAGAAATAAATAAAAATTGCATTCTCGTAAAAATTGCATTAATGTAATATGTAGAGGGTTTATGGGAAAGGAAAATGACAGATAAGGAGTCGAAAGTCGAGTCTAGGAGATAAAGCATTTATCTATAGCAGTGGTTCCCAAACTTTATGGGCAGACACCCATTTTCAAAAGCAGTAATTTTTCATGACACACTACTCATTAGTAATGCGTATTTTAAAAGAAAGGGGTGAATAAAAAAAATCTCATTACTACTTTTAAAATTTTAATTGATACACTATTAATCTGCAGTATGCACCCGAGACATGAAATAGTTCCTGGTTCATTCAAATTGCAGCTGCCAAGGATATCATCACGTTTTAAGATGTCAACTGTGACTGGTTAGTTGAAAAAAGACCTCTCACTGTTATAACAATGAAAAATTGGCTCCCTGACCACAAGAATTGTCATTTCCAATAACCACCAGATACTAACTTGCCAAAAACAGGTTCACTATACTGCAGGCAAAAATCACATAAATCTTATTTTTTTCAGTTCGGCAAGTACCCTCTACTACCTATGAGAGCTTTTGTTCCCACAACCCAATAGTTACATATGACAACTCCATGAGCACACACCAGCAGAGAAATGAGAAATCATCCAGCAAAAGCAAAAACATGGTTCACACAACTGCAATTTTCCTAAGGGCAGTAACTAGTCCAGTAGCTGCACTTTGGGGTGTTGATTCCACTACTACTCTTTCAGTGGATGTTGTGATGATAGGAGGTACTGCCAGCCATGCCAGGAGAAGTAGGGCAGTGGATGTATGACTTGTGTCAGCACAGCTACCTGGAACTTTGCAAATAATTATATGTAGCTTGTATGTAAAACTGGTTTGTACAGATGCTTGTGCTGAAACTATATTTGTGAGGTTTGCTTGTGTTAAAATGCATCAACAGTGCACCCTGTTGGAATGAAAATAAACAAATGTGTATTATTGCAACTGAATTAAATTTATATGTATTAATAGAGGATACTGGGACAGCAGAGGTTAACCAGCTACCTTACTTTAAGAAAAATAAGGGAAATGTAAATGAGCTGTTAAACCATTGCAAAATGAGCTGTTAAATCATTAAAATGGCACCCCACAGTGCTGAACAGAACTGGAGATGGTGGGTCTGGAAGAAGCCTTTGTTCATTAGCTCAGTAAAAAGAGGGGAAGCCCCAGGCACTGCCATAAACATTTAGATGTGTATTGTAGCGGTCTATGCTAAATTCCTGTCTCTGCATCAAAGGGGGATACTGAGAGAACCCAGAGTCAAATGACCAGATGAGGTCATTCTGCAAGCCATCTTGGATATTATATTTTACAGGGAGTAATCTCTTATGTATTAAGTATTCTGTTTTGGGAAACCTGACTAGAAAGACTGTGTATGTATTTCACTGTGCCTTGCTCTAACAAGTACGTTATTAGGGAATAGTAATTATTTTAGATTCAGTCAGGGATATAGTGAAGCTTAGTTTAGAGACTGATGGACACAGACTCGTACAAATAAAGAAAAACAATGTTATTTTAAATATTCTGTGTCCATCAATGTTATTTTCAATATTTCCTGTGATTTGAACTCTGTGGTTTACTGTAAATATATATTTAGTATTTTCTTGTCCATTTATTATTAAATATATTTAAACTTTTCATTGTGGCTAGTCCTTTTTAGAAAATATTTAAGCTTTCAGAGTATTTGCACATATTTATTTGGTGGTAATTCTGGCCACTCCTGAAAGCCTTGCTGTTTGGTCAACATTACCATTTGTATTAATATTAACTTCACTCAGCATAACTGGATACCCTTTTTAGAGTCTTATAGTAACTGTCTGGTGGCAGTGAATCTACTTTATAATCTGGGCAAAGCTGGTAGAGTGGGTAATCTGTACCAGCCTTTCCCAGGTGTGTGTGTGTGTGCGCGCTACGTGGGGCAGGGACACGAAGCACTGGTTTCACAGTGCCAGTGGGGAGCCTTATTGGGGACCTGGGGAGAGGCAGGCAGAGACACCCAGAACCTGGACTGAGTGTGTGCCCTGTGTGCTCCTAAGAGAAACTGTATTTGATGCAGAAAGCTGTATCTGGAAATAATGAGTGTATCCATTTGCATTCCAAGTGCACGTCCCTCTCCAGTGTTAGTGGTGAGGATTCAGGCTCATCGATTACTGTCCCACTGTGGGACGTCACAGATGACATATAGATATTCCAATAATAAACATATAAATACACATTGCTCAACTCTCACACTCGTCTTACAAGTCATATCGGACTCCTAGATTGACCCTGCCGATAGCCATTACTACCCACAAAGCTTTTTATCAAGCTGTTTTCAACAGAAGGGGGGTAGGTTATGCATCATACATGCATAAATACACTCACAGCTATGGGCACTATGCATATACAGTGATAAGTATTGGATGGAGTATGTCTACCTATACATCATTCACAAAGTAGCAGTCCATAAAGAAAGACATATAGCACTGAAGTGTCAGTCTTTGTGTATTTATTAACATTTTACTGTGAACGTGCCCTTAGAGCTAATATGCAAAAACTTTCAAGAAGGCCAGCACATGAGTGCAAGAGACATCTGCACTCAAAACAGTAAACAAAAACTACAGAAGGCACATCTGACTTTAAAGAACATACAGCAAGATGTTTAATTACCATTGTGTAAACATTTTGAAAGGTAAGACTTGCAGAACTGCAATTAAATAAATGTATTTGTGATCATGGCCAATGTATTAGTGGTCCTGGGCCTTTGCAACCTTTGCCCCCCCCATATATTATCTTGAGCAAAGAACTTGAGAGCTCTGTGAGTTAGCAAGAGCCTGTCTTAACAGACAAGAGAGAAAGGCAGAGAACCAGCCCAAGATAGGAAGCTGGTCTATCATATTTTCGTATAACAGCAGTGAGTATAAATTAAATGTAAGAATTGTCAAGATTCATTTACTTATCAAATCACAAAGAACATACCTGCTTAAACATACACAAAGCTAAGTGCTGTTAAGTAAGAGTTATAGCTATTAACCTACTACATACTCTTACTGTTCACCAATATCAGTCAAACTAAAAAAAAAAAATGATATACTTTCTTCAAAATCATTTGGCCATAGGAAAGTCTTCTTAAAAACTGCACTTACCGGATAAACAGTCACTCTGAAGTCATTAGAAAGGTCATCTCAACCAATAATAAAAGCAACCAAATGATTACTTTTCAGGGACATGCAAATGGAACTGCCTGTGGGACCATGGCTACCTTCTTACTTCCTGTCAACACTTCAGTACTTCTAAGCTTTAACATTAATCTCCACTACAAGACATGGTTCTTGAACTGTACTTAATATGCAAACAGTTCTCTCAAGGCCCGGGTTCATTGTCGAGTTAATGCAATATCTTTGTTGGTTGTCTACCACAGTACCACAACTCGTGGGTGGGCTGCATCTGTAAACAACTGAACTTTTTTTTTTCAATCTCCCACCGAGTCTTCGAGAGTCTGTTTAATATTTAAACGGAACCTGTGTGAAACAAATGGGCAAAATGTGGCTTACTAACAGCTTATTAACAAATTCAACTAGGAAGCTCATAGGATGGTAATGAAATAACATGATTCAGCTCTATTTAATATAAATGTCAGTTAAAAAAATTAACACAATGTGTAACAGACCCTTTCAATGTGGAACTTTGAGGAACATGAACTTTTTAAGATCCCAAATGAGGAGCATTCCTCATAATGAGGTATGCTTAAGAGGCATACGCGACCCACCCAAAACCAGCTTGCGACCCACACTTTGGGTTAGATTCTATAGAGTGCATCTGCCTATTTGGGCTATACCACTGCAGCAAATGCTTTAATTAGAAGCTCATTTGTGCAAAATACAATACCTCACTGTGACAAAGGGAAATACTGCCAGCCCATCTAGCTGGAATTTTGTAAACAGTTATATGTCATCTGTGAATACTGATATAATTTATACAAACGTGTGTGTAAAGAACTGAGCTAAAATTAACCACAGCATGCCCTGCTGGCTTAGAACAGAAATGTATATAAACTATTTTAACTGTGTAAATGTACATGTTTTAAACAGTGGGAACTAGAACAGATCTGCAAAACTTTAAGAAAATATAGCTGAAATTATTTTTCTTTTATAATTGCTGGGCCATAAACAAAAGATGTTATCTCTCAGTTTCAGTGCAGTAGCAGACACAATCCTCCAGATTCAATAAGCCCTGCACGGCGTGCAGGAGGCAATATGTCTGCCGTGCAATCCAGGAATAAGCCGTGGGGACGTGCACGAGCGCTCCTGCACTAGTCCTGCATGGACTCGGCCCCTGTATGCAAATTAACCCATTTGCAGGAGAAATCCATGCAAATGAGGGGAATTTGTGATCCAGGAAGCTGGAAACCGGCCGTGCAGGACTAGTGTAATCAGCAGAAATTTACTCCGCCAGTAAAGGAGTACACTTCTGCAAACTACAAAATGAGCCATGACAGCTCCAAATAAAGGGTGGATATTGTGTAGAAAGCATGCCAAAGGCCAACTATAAGGCCATTGGCATGCAAAACAGTTGCAAAAATAAAAAAAAAATCAACTTTTTTTTTTTTTTTTTTTTGAGCCAATCTCGGCTGTTTAAGCATAGGGCAGCGGCGCGCAAACAGGAACGGGCGGAAAATAAGAAAAAAAACACTAAAATAAGCATTCTAACCAAAATCACTACTGTGCCATTATACTCAATGGCAGACAGAAGACAACATGGCCAGTGGATAGTGATTGCTAAGGGGGGAGGCTCAGTGTGGGACATGTAACTATGCATCAGCAGGCAATCCTATGCAAATGAGGGGAATGATACTGAATCCCAGATGTTCCCTGCATGCTAGTCAGCACCCAACAGTGTAAGAGCAGGAAAAGCTTGGTGCAAGCCTAGGAGTTAGCGGACATCATAGGGGTGTGTGTCAGATACTGTAAGTGGATTGGAGCCCTGGGGCTCGGGTTTGCCCTTAGCTTAGCACAGCTAAGCAAGGGGGTGTGTCTGAGGCTGCCTAGCACTCTTTACATTGCCTATGCATGTGTGTGTTTTAAAGAAACAAACAAAAAGTAAACCAGTAAATAGCAGCTCTGTGCACATTTGAGCACTCTGTTTGCAAGGCGTGTTCCTGGGCTTAAACAGGAAGGCAATGGGAAGGGAAAACAGCAGTAGGAAGGTAATCTAGGAGAACTAGCATAGCTGGCAGGTGAAATGTATCAGAATCAGTCAATTGCACAGGCAGCAGACCAGCCCAGAACACTACTATAAAACTATGCAAACACCTTTCTCTCTGTTTTTTCCCACATACTCTACACCACAGGTGTATACAAGCGGGGAAATTTTAACAAACAGAAACAACAGAATGATAGGGGCTGCAGCAGTTATCACACATCAACATATGGAAGAGGCTGAGGGTGGTGAGGATGAGAATGCTGTCAATCAACCCACAGTGAGGAGACGGAGAAGGGTGTACAGACCCAGGGTAACCTACCAGGGCTATATGAGCTGGAGATAGTGGAGCATTATAGGGTGGACAGGGAACTCCTACAGCAAACTGTTGAGCTGTGCCGGTCATGCCTGACACACAGGACAAACAGAGGGGAACCCATCCCAATGGATACCAAGGTATGTAGAGGCATAGGAATACTAGCCACAGGTACCTCCCAAAGCCCAACTGGGGATATCATGGGGATCTCACAGGCATCTGCATCCAGAGTATTCCACCAGTTCCTGGATGCCATGTCAGCACATGCCAGTGAGCACGTATATTTCCTCAACACCCGTGAGGTGTTGGCCAGCAATATGCATCTCTTCCACCAAATAGCAGAATACCCTGAGGTGGTGAATGCTATAGACTGTACGCACATATGCATCAAAGCACCACCCGGTGAACGTGGCAGGGTCTACATCAACTGCAAGGGCTTCCCCTCCATCAACTGCCAGGTCATGTGTGATGCCCAGGGCATTATAATGAATGCGTGTACTGGCTGCCCTGGAAGCTATCATGATTCCCACATCTGGCATCTGACGCAGCTGTACCAGTGATTTGCCAGTGGGGACATCCCTTACGGTCACCCAGTGGGGGATGCTGGTTACGCACTGGAGCTGTGGCTGATGACACCCATCAGAAATGCACACACACCCGAACAAGAATGCCATAATGAGACACACGCACAGACCAGGATCATAACAGAACGTGTGTTTGGGATGCTCAAGTCACATTTCCGGTGCCTGGACACATCTGGTGGAGCCTTGCAGTACTCACCAGCTACATGTACCCAAATGATCATATGTGCCACGCTACACAATATAATCCTGTGGAAACAGCTGCAGCAGGAACAGCAAGGGGCAGGGCCACACAGCCCCCCACCAATGCCAAGGCCTGCACAGGCACAGAGTGACTCAGAGGAACAACCTGAGCCTGCCCCAGTAGGCAGATGGAAGCATGCCCAATATGCCATGGCCTTGGCAAAGAGACAACGCATAGCACATACACTGACATAAAAGGGACCCAGGGAATGACCCCTCTCGCTGACACGCACATACAGTAAAGGGGATGCCAAACATTACCCTACCTGTGCTCAACTATGTATAGGGAGTGTACTATGAGCATCCGACATAGACAGCCCCCAGCACCATCCTCAATACTGGCACACCAACAAGGTAAGTCACTCCCCTTACCGACTGCCGATTGGAGTAGTATGTGTTGTTACTTTTATCTATGGTATGGATGTGAGCATGCAAGGGAATCTGGTGGCTTAATGGGATGTCAGCAAATAGTAGACACCTATAGTGGCAGCATGAGCTCTGTAACAAATACAGGGTGTCACCACAGTAGCCAGTACTACACATGTTGACGAAACCCACAGCAGGAAATGTGCTGAGCCACATGTGTGTCCATATGACACACACATGCCATTCAGGGAGGTTCACATACCCAACAACAGTCACAGCTGGCAGGACAGGTGTAGACAAACACAAACAAAGGCTGTGCTAAGGCCACTGAATGATGCCTATGGGTAGCCCCCCCCCAGGCCTACACAGACAGACCACATCAGTTCAGGCAGTGTGATGTTAGTTTTGAATGGTAGGAAATCAGAAACTAATATGTAGGTCAATCAAACATAAGACCTGTAGTATACTGACATGCCTCTAGTCAGCATGATAGGTTAGAAACAGAATGAAATGGAGTACCTGACATACCAGTACAGTCATAGCAAATGTGTGTCAGCTGTGCACCCCCCAATCCTGTGTAGCAATGTAGAAACAGTCAAGTGTGCCCCCCATAGCCTATGTAGACATGTAGTAACAGTCCGGTGTGCCCCCCCAATCCTATGTACGCATGTAGTAACAGTCAGGTGTGCTCCCCCAATCCTATACAGAAATGCAGTACCGGTCTGGTGAGCCTACCCCCCCCAATCTGATGTAGACATGTAGTAACAGTCAGGTTTGCTTCCCCCAATCCTATGTAGAAATGTAGTAACATGTATGTGTAGGTATAATACCACTGGAGCACAGATGCCCAGACGTGGCCAAGGTAGCAGGATAGATTGTAGCATTTGTACACTATGCAGGTATGTGTGTCAGGTTGGTATGTGTTTCATACTGTGTGAGAGTGGTCGGTATGTATGCATGTTGAGGTATGACCTGGTAGTCATTGCCTACTACTGCTGATGACAGGGCCAAGTCCTCACAACTGCAGTGCTGAAGACAATTCCCACCAGTATAACACATGCTAGCAGTAAGCCACTGTAAATGTATGGTGGTAATACATGTGTCACCATCTGAAAGACTGACATGGCATGGCTGTTGGGCTAGATATACAATCAGTACACAGGGCAAAGTACCCCAGACATAGAGTATATAATGTGCAACTGTGAAATGGACATACCCTTGGAATTGTACATACAGGTATGCATCACATTATCTGGGCCTGTAGTAGGGAATACCGCTATTGTCTGCCCGAACACTTGAAAATCAGAAAGGTGGTAGGAATGATGTACTGGGAAACATACCTGCACATGCCACCATAACTGGAATGCCCCATGCATATCGGCGAGTCAGATGCAAGTAGTGTCCATAGCACACATGCACCCAGCTCACCCAAACAACAGCCACAAGTACCTCTCTGGTCATATCCCTGCTGTTGGGAATGAGTACAATATGGACCTCCACCTGTACATGGCAATAGCAACTAGAATGCAGCATGCAGTGTAGGTGCCCCATGCAGGTGTGTCCCTAGCTGTAGGTAGCACCCTGCCAGCATCCACACCACCTGATCAATACTGATAGAAAGTATTGGCATGAACACCTAACCTGTCACCCCAGAGGAATAAACTGTGTGGCGGTCTGGGACTGTAGGACTGACAGAGTGCAATGACCTGCCACAGCTGGCCCGCATCACCACCAAATGGTCTACAAGCCTCTGCCAAAGGCCTGACTCTCACACGTACTGCCAATGCATGTTATGTCATAGACACCGAAATAACAACATAACACACTCCACATAACCCATATGCAAGGCCATGTGGACAAACCAGTGTGTCCCAGTGCATAAACTGTGGACCAACACGAAAACACAGCTGTGATGAGGTGATAACCTTTGGGAAGTATCACAGAATGCATGCATAATGCATGGAAGAGGACAGAATAATAGGGGGGGATGGGAGCATGGAATGTGCAAGGTCCGATACACAGCTGTGTGCACACACTATCTCTGGCTGCAAACACATAAATGGGTCGCTACAAACCTGCCGCACACCGCAATAGGGGTAATGTCCTGACCCATGGTCCCTCCCTCTAGGTAACCTGCGTGAATCTGTACAGCTGGGAGATATTGCCACGGCAAGATAAGGCCATACTGTCATGTTGATGGATGTACAAGTATGGGATCCTCTGCTAGCACTGTACCAATGTGCTGAACCGGATACACAGACCCAGCAGCAGGTATCTGCAGCTCCCCCACCAGAATGGCATAACTTGCCATGAATATGTAGGGGTCTGCCCACAATACCGGACAGAGCTGCATTCACCCTTGTTCCCCACGATACCACTGTGAGCAAGATGTCCACCTGACAGTAACTGAAGACATAAAACATCACAGTGTATAACAGTACACATGTCTGAATATCTCTGCTAACACCAGTACCATGTAGCAGAAGCAGCACAGACACAATCATCTACAGTACACACTATCCCATGCACAGTTTGTCCCCATATTGCCAACTGATCTACGGATACCCTGCAAAAACAGTTTGCTACCTGTACGTGTACAACACAAAGGTCTGGACTGGAGTACAAACTACCTGGAATGGATCCACACATTCAATACAGAAGGGCATACTGGGCAGGCTCACACACCAACAAATGAAGCCCATGTCTGCAAACAACTGTGGACCATACATATCTGACTGTTGCAGATTTTAGTGCATACACTGCTCAGAATGCACCAGTCATGCTTTGCACAAACAGTGGACAGGAATACAGACATAAATCCAAGGACAACACACTAAAATAAGCCAAACGTAGACATACATAGATGTGTGGAAGAGTGTGACTATGACAAAGAGCCATCCATCATGAGGCCTGTCCCACCCAGCACACAGCCAAATGGCTACAACCACATGATGTGTAAATGTCACTCACTGTAGAGATTAGCCACTGGTACCATCAGCATTACAGACCATGTGGTGCAAGAGCTAGCTGTGCAATGACTGTACAAGGCAGTAGCCATCTAGCAGCTATATACACGTACCTGCGGAATAGAACCCTGCATGTGGTGTGTCAACCACTAGATGAATGGGTTATGGTCCATGCACACACACTGCCCTCCCCATAGCCCTACTATGACAAGCCTGCTGATGTCATCCACTTTGAAATGCACCTTTGTGGATGGAGTAGCCCAGTAATCTCTGTGGAGCATCCCAAGACTGTGTAATGCTGTAGCGTGATAAACTAGTTAGGCAAGAGTTCTAATCCCAGACATGGCATGTGTGTGCGTGTGTGTGTGTGTGTGTGTGTGTGTGTGTGTGTGTGTGTGTGTAGGGAGCAATGCTTTTTACGCTAGTCACGCTCACTACAATTCAAATGTCCTACTTTGGCAAGGCTACTGATGTCATTCACTGTGAAATAAACCTTTGGGAAAGGTGTAGCCCAGTAATCGCAATGGCACGTCCTATAACTGAGTACTGTTGTAGTGTGATAACCTAGTTAGGTAGGAGTTCTAATCCCAGACATGGCAACTGTGTGTGTGTGTGTGTGTGTGTGTGTGTGTGTGTGTGTGTGTGTGTGTAGGGAGCAATGCTTTTTAGGCTAGCCACACTCACTACAGATCAAATGCCCTACTTTGGCAAGGCTGCTGATGTCATTCACTGTGACATACACCTTTGGGAAAGGTGTAGCCCAGTAATCTCCGTGGTGAGTCCTATAACAGGGTAATGCTGTAGTGTGATATAGTACTCTGGTAGGGGGTTTATTCCCACACATGACAAGTGTGGAGGTTTGTGTGTGTGCTTCTATGTCTGTGTAGGGAGCAATGCTTTTTAGGCTAGTCATACTCACTACAGATCAAATGCCCTGCTTTGGCAAGGCTGCTGATGTTATTCACTGTGAAATACACCTTTGGGGAAGGAGTACACCAGTAATCTCCATGGTGCATCCTATAACTGCGTATTGCTGTAGTGTAATACACTAGTTATGTAGGAGTTCTAATCCCAGACATGTCAAGTGTGTGTCTGTGTTTGTCATTCGTATCCTGTGTGGGAGGTGGCTGTGTGTGCAACACCTGGACTCATTGTGGAGCGGGTTTTGCAAATTTCTTATATGGTGGCCCTATTATATGTCACAATGTCCACCTTACAAGGATAACAAATGTAAAATGGCAGAGAGGCTGGGGTGCCAATCCATACCCCTACATGTGACATCAAGGCCTGGCAAACACAGTTAGCAACCATTGTATTACCCAGAGAACACTCTCAACCCATGCCTCATACACAGACACACTTGCCTAGGCAACCACTATGGTGATAGTACCATGTATATTGCCCACAGATAGTAACCATGGTGTGACTGCAGTGGACTACAGAGGGCATGGCACCCTGTCCATCAATACAATAGGCATGTATATGCAGACAGTGCACCTTCACTATATTCCCCACTGGACACCTGCAATACCTGTGGTGCCTTCACTATGTTCCCCACTGGACACCTACAACACCTGTGGTGCCATCAAATGCGACCCACATGGACAGATGCCACTGACACCAGGGAATACCTGTATCATGCTATCAATGTAGATGCAGGGTCAACCTGCTGTCCATTACCTGTTCCCGCCACATGAGGCCAGGACTGGCACATCTGACTATGATAATCTGTGTACATAACATGGGCCAGACACCCCAGGTACAGTTCCACATGTCACTGTATATACATGTGGGATGTGTGCACATCCCAGCCACCAGTCCATGTCATGGACTAAAGAACACATACATGGCAAGCAATGCACAGCAATGGCCACATACAATAGTTACCCAGGTGACTCTATAGCGAATACAATACCCACCTGTGTGGGCCAATCCAGACGCTACACCCCTGAGCCACACTGCAGACCATTGTCATGTGGCCTAATGCCAAGGTATACCCATCACCTAGCCTTGTATAGCCGCCTGGCACAGTCAACCACTACACACCCATGAAGCAATGCACCTATGCATGCCAGTACTGGCACCCTGTGTCTGTGTGGTGTACGATGCTTTTGACTCAATACAACCCCCATTGGCATACTGAAGCATGCTGTCTGATGCCAGACACCTCCTCATACCCTTTGCCCATATAACCTCCGAATAACCTGGGATACCTACACAGTACTATATTGTGGCAGACTAGTGAGGAGGTGTATTCCTGACCCTTCCAGTGTGTCGATGTGTGCGGGTCCCTGACAGAATGTGGCTGCGTTGACGCCAACACCTGTTCATGTGGACAGGCACATGTACTACACCTACTGTATCGCTACCGTATCACTGTTGCAGATGTCACTCACCATCACATATACGTTTGGAGAGCTCCTCAACATGTAAGCTGTGTGTCGCATCCAATAACTGCAAAGACATGTGATAGCAATACATAGTCAGGGGTGTGACACTGTACTGTGTGCGTGACACAAACATGCTTAGGTCAGGGAGGGGTGGGAGAGTAAAACCTGTCTTTGCCTCTGTCTATCTCACTCCCTCTGTGGTGGATATGGAGACGTACACCTGCTTTGCTTAGGCAGCAGCATGTGTTTTGTAAGTGATGCTCTTAATCAGCTGATGGCCTCTGCACAAATTGCAGCCCTCCTCTAGCTGATTGCATGTGGAACGGCTGTGGTAACATTCCCACAGCCAATTGCATGGAAACACATTCCAATATCTAGGAACATTATCATGTTGGTGTTGGGCCTTTTCATTCACTGTGAGCAGGACCTAGATCTGTTGTTTGGCAAACAGCATCACAGATGGATTGGGGATTTACCTCTAACAACATACACTGTGGGAACAGGCCAACACACAGGAGGGGGATGTGCCCGACATGACAACAGAATGTAAGTGTCATTATTCTGCATTTGGAGTAATGCTGGTTTAACAGGGTGTGTGTTGATATGGCTGGTCTACATGTTTTAATACCCGTCATGACATGCTATGTTTCTGCGGAGACCCCATCTGTAGGGTCATCTGCAGACTGGGCAGTGTGTGGTGCCCTTTGTTTCTTGTGTTACTCACAGAGCCTAACTGTGAACTGCAGAAGCATAGTGTGAGGACTGCAGACAGTACATGGTGACAGACATGAGTGTTACAGACTTCATATCCCTCATAGATCGTATGTCACAACAAACCTGGTTACAACAGTAAATGTATAAGGTTATCACAACATGTCAATACTGGCCCTGTGTTTGTGCCTCCAGCCACAATTCTGGCAACCTGTGTACATATGTCATGCATTAAGAGGTGCATACGTTCTGTACACCATAATGTTATTGACATCATATCTGATAAGCCAGTGAGATATCAGACTACGACACAAGTTATGTACAGAAGGGATCATCTTTGAGGACACAGCCTCAGCATTCAGTGGTTGTTTGTACAGATCTGTGTACTTATGGTGATTGTCAACAGTGTGTGTATTGTGACTATGTACCCTGGCCTGTGTACAGACTGTAGTAGATGTCATTGTTCTTGGTCCTGTTCTATCTGATGTTACATGCTGCTCCACTATATGTTACCCTATCGGCTTACATGTTTGTAGGCCAAACACACACATGTCCCATACCACAGACAGGCAGCAGACCACACTGTGTAGTGGCCCAGTATATGTAGGGTTAGTGCGCGAGTGGCACATATGAGGATGTTGTTGATCAGATAGTCCATATATTGTAATATTACACTAGCTACCATATGTGGCTGTGTTCACATTGGTTGTGGTTATGCATGTTCACACAGGTGTCTGTTACTCTGTGCTGTGACATACCTGTAGAGCCTGTTATATATGCAGGTACATGTGTATTCCCCCATAAGAAATATAAGCCAGTATTGTGGCAGTCTGCCTGTAGCCTGCACAGTGCTTTGTTACACTAGCTACCATATGTGGCTGTGTTCACATTGGTTGTGGTTATGCATGTTCACACAGGTGTCTGTTACTCTGTGCTGTGACACACCTGTAGAGCCCGTTATATATGCAGGTACATGTGTATTCCCCCATAAGAAATATAAGCCAGTATTGTGGCAGTCTGCCTGTAGCCTGCACAGTGCTTTGTTACATGTCTAGCAGCTTAGTGTACTTCCCCAGTGTGATTTTATGTCCATATACTTGCCAGATATACTGCTGCCAAGTCACAGTCATGTATGTTGGACAAAGCAGTGGGATGCTGTACAAAGGTACGTCACTAACTAGTGGGTAGTACGTGGCCATGGCACCTCTGTACCACTGATTAGGATGTGTCAGGACAAACGGGTGTGTGAATGCATAACCTATGGAGTCAAATGTATACCAGTGTTTACGTGATATACCCGTCTACATAGCTGTTAACATCCACAATGTCAGGCTTGGTCCACGTCTTGCACTAAGGGGTTATGTGTATACCTCTGGACTGACCAGAGTGTCAGACTGTCCACATTTATTGGCCATACCTCTGCTGTAGTCCACAGGATCATTACTGTGCTAGCAGTGGTACTGTACTATAATGTCCTTAGGGTGTCTGTCTGTGGCCAATGGTGCACGTTAAAAGCAGATGTGACCTCCCAAACACATCTGTGGAGACAACTCCTATCACATGTATATCACTATCTGCTATGTGTACATGATAAAACATATGTGATGCAACAGTCATATAAACAACAAATACTACATAATTGTGGAAGTAAAGGCAACTGTTCAATACTAATCAATATGTGTACTGACAGACATATTGGAAAAGCAAAAGCTGTTTTCACAGTGGCCATGGTGTAGTGGTGAAGTGTTGTGACTTTAGTGTACAGGGTCCTGGGTTCAAGCCCTGCAAAGGCTGTTCATTTTGTTGCTGGGCAGAACAAGGGCTGTCAAATACAGAGTGGTTAAGGCAGTTTTGAGCAGCTTTAAGCACGTTTGCGCGGGTCTGCGTGAAGCTAAATGGTGCTAAGCTACGGGTATACGTATGGGCGCTTACACAATGTAGGCTTCGCTTACCAGTGCGCAAATCAGCTTAGCTGTTATATTGCAGAAATGTTAATACCTGCTAAGCATGGCTTAGCCATGGTAACTAGTTCACATCACCCAGTCTGATAACACAGCAGAGTAATGACATCTGTAATAAGTGTATGTAATGCCATGTACAATATAGGCGCCTATGTGCTGTAATTACAGGAGCAAGGGGTGGGAGTGTCATGTGTGGGACACAGACGTATACGAGGCCTGTACAGCACTGTTATCTGTGTGCCTGTTACATACAGGGGTAGTAGCTAAGGGTATGTGCTGTCACACTGGCATGTAGTGTATCATGGCGGTACTACTGTTGACAGTGCCTACCAAGGCAACAGTATAGTGTTAGATGAAGTACTGACAACAGGCACACCTGCAGGCATAGCTGGACTCTGAGGCCTCCCTGCTGTATCCCTGGTGTGTGAGCTGTGTCACAGTATATAACCCCTACTGGGTAATGATCTGACATGTGGAATGAAACTGTAGACTACCACCTGTACAGCACATGATAGAGAGGGTTCCTGACATGTAGGTATGGCATACATATTGTTGCCAAACGTCTGTCAAAACATTAATCCTACTGCATAGCTACCTGCCAAGTTGATGACTGTCAGTGCCTGTACAGATGTGCAGATGGTAGGTATCCAGCTGGGATATATACAGGCATCATAAGCTTGATTGAAATGGACATGTCTGCCCAGCTGTGTAAGAATAGGCACATCCTGAAGATAACACCCTGTACCACCACATGCCACGGGTACCTCCACTACACTACCACAGTCAACAGAACATGCTTGGGTACAGGTCTCCATCACAGACAACAACCATGTGTTGTAATGCATGTTGCATGCATGTCAACTTGATCACCTCAGTGGTCATGTGTAGGAGGGCACCTGGAGGAATGGCTGATGCATGTCACACTCACCCTGAGGGTCACCACAGTAGTGTCTGTTGATAGACTGCCTGCTGCCACATGGCAGGTGGCAGGATACCACTGTACACACACAACCTCTACACAACCCATCTCTCCTTGAACACTAGCTAGGTATACAGTTATGACCACCTGCAGCGAAGCACCCCAGTACTGACACATTGTACATGTGCATGACTGAATACAGCAGTGTCAGTGTGTTAGCACACCTGTACATGGGAATTACATGAGGGCCTTCACAACCACAACATCCATTGCCATGGCCAGTTGTGGCTGCTGCTGTATGGGATATTACATGTACCCTGTTAAGCTCTTCTCCATACTGGCTACAGGAGCCTTGCAGTACCATCACAACAGTGTTGTACAAATGGGCTGATAGGCATGGGAATACCCATTGTGTTCTGGCAAGTGTGTGCATGTCCGTTTATCTGTAGGGTACAGCATTCTGAGGCAACATACTCCTATTACAATACCCATTGCCAAACAGTAGTACAAATAGTGTTGTTGCTGCCCAAAAGTTAGGCATGACAATGAAACACCCTACTATGTGTGTGGCATGTGCATTAGATGCATATCCCTGTAGTACCACTGTTGGGATCTACAATGGGTTGTATCGCAGTCATGGCCAATGTGTGATGGTGGGTATGTCAAGAGTATCATCATGAGTTTCAGGGAGTACAATACCCACTGAAGGATGCGGGTGCTGTGTACACTGTCATTACACCAAGGTACACCTGGTATATGTCCCATGTACCACGTTATGGTTACCACTGTCACCATCAACCATACAAGTAACAGATACCACAGTCCAGGTCAGTTATGCATGTGCTGTGTGCAGCCTACCTGTAACACACTGGACACATGGTCAAGTTAGTTAGCAGCAATAGGCCTAGGTCTCTCGGATGTCTCTCTGCTGGTTATGCGTCTGTTGATGTGTACATGAAGGTATGTCACACTATTTATTGTCCATATACACCCATTACATCCCCCATTAGCATACTGTACATGTCTGGGAATGTTCTGCATGTAACCTGGAACACACCTCACCCTAAACGCTGTGTGGTGTGTGCAATGGAAGCCACACACTTCAGTATCACTACATACCTAGGTAAGGGTCTAGTCCCAGTGTTGCCAAGTAAGTGTGCGCATGTATGTGGATGGTCTACATCAAGTTGCAGATTATACACACCCCAGCGGGTCAACTGTCTCATGTGGCACAGGCAGTAACTGTTAAACCTGTGACGTGTTCAACTGTACACCAGATATGTCACAGCCATGGTGTCACCACAGTGCCATACCCAGTTGTGAAGTATGACTGCAGACCATCCTCATGCTGACACATGTACACCTACAACACAAATGGATAACATTATAGAGACCATAATCAACCAGTGTTACTAACAGCTATAATGCATCATTGCTGGATGGCTACACTACCTGACATATATGCATTACACTTTACTCCTTACAACATGTTACACTGCAGTATTGTGGTACACTGTAGTACAGTCACCGTGTGCATCAGAACCTATTAGCCTGTCCCTACATCGATGGTATGGATGACAGGGATGTGGCACAGGTATTATCATATGCACAGAGTGTGTTGTTGGTTTGCCAGAGGCAGAGGGTAGGCCATACATTTGACACCATGTGTGTGGGTGAGGGGTGTACAGAGGTGAATTAGGCATACTGATGTGACGTGCATAGGTATGGTTTGTCCTAGGTGTGTTTGTACAGTGTGTGGGTATGCATGCACACAGTTTTGCCATGTGGCTGTCCTACACAGGTGTCTATGGACAGCTACAGACCATATCTAGCAGGGTGTGCAGTTCACTGCCTCCGGCCACGGACACATGGACTGTGCCTGCTAGGGGTTCCATGGGCACATCCAGGTATAGGCCTTGATGTGCTGCTCTCACCTGACGATGACATATGTCCGCTGGAACCAGGTCCCTTCTGGGACTGGCCAGGGCATGCTTGTGGCCTGGTGTGGACAGCGCCCCCGCAGTGCCAGGGCTGGTACTGCCACTATGGGAGCCCCTTGGTGTCCTAGAATACCCATGTTGACTGCCAGCTGTTTATGTTGCTGGCCTACGTCCACAGAGCAGTCGCCGCACTCCCACCACACGTGCAAGCACAGACAGGCCACGGTCGATGAGGGCCATCATCTCAAAAGACCATCTATCCATGAACTCAGTTAATGCACGGATGGCACCAGCCAGTTCACGGGTGTTGTCACTTGCAGATGTGAGAGCAGCCCTCTGCAGCCTCAGGCTCTGTCTGGTGTAACATTCTATATGTGCTTGTGCCGCCATGACAGCCTGAAACATGCGCCTGCTGGTACCAGCTGTGTCGCGTTTGCCAGGGGCATGATGACCAGCAGCCCTACCACGGGCACCCTGGGACATCTGCCTATGTGGTGCCCTGCCGGACATCCAGCTATGCCTGCTGAGACCAGACACAGTAGGCATGTTTACCACATTTTCCTGTGCACTGCCAAACACCAGCTGTCCCTCCGCTATGGCCACTGGTGATGGGGTATGTACAGGCACTGAAACTGTGTGCGGGGTTGGGGTGACTAAAAGGGGGATGCCAAATGTTGGCTCTGTTTTGGCCCCTGACAACCCCACCTGTGCCTCAACAGTACTATCACCGCCTTCAGTGTCTGTATGGACACCAACATCAGACTGCATGCAGGAGGGACCCTGACCTACCTCGCCACCTGTGGGGGAAAATGATAAATGCACTTTAAAACCTGCACAGCATTGCCTAACAGTACACACACACACGTACCACCGTAATACCTACCTGTCTGTGACTTTACAGACAGTCCCACGTATATTTCTTTGTGTTCCCCATCCTGCATCACACTTGGTGACATACACACATTGATACCACTCATTAACATATCAGTCTTCTAAATGCCTAGACAAGTGATCACAACACAAGACCTGTTACTAAATTACCCGCCTGACCTGTGTGTAGTGGTTTTAGATGGCCTCACTGCTGCCATTGAGTGTTCACACCGTGTACGTCCGGACATCATGAGCATGGCCCCATATGTGTGGGCTACTATGTTCACTCCAAATCACACTCTGGTGTGTCATATGTATGTATTGCTCAGTACATATCAGATATGCTACTCAAATAAGCCTATCATGTGACAACTGTAATATATGGATACACTCCCTGGTGTTGACTAGTGCCGCCCCAATGCATCTGAAGTGCTGCATACGTGGTTTGTCAGTTGCCTCTCTGCTGAATGCGATATTAAGGGTATACCTGGTGTCTACCTTCCCTCTCAATGCCTGTTCCATGCTACAGACCTTATTATACTATCAGCTGTCCTGTGATTACATACATGATAAGTATTCCTGGTGGGTAATGTGGCAGTTCATGTCCATGTACTGCATGATCCCAAAGAGAGGTACTGCATACATGGCCACCTACACAAACACACAGACATACACACACGCATCCTATATGCATCAACCTCCCTCCACTTCACCACAGTGACCCTACAAATGAACTACCTACCAGGACACACACACACACACACACACACACACACACACACACACACACAGGTGAGGCTGCACAATGAAAGTACATACACTTCTCCTATTACCCATCTGTCAACATGCATAACATATGGTACGCAACAACATGTAGGGCAGCTATAGTCAATCCAGGCTAGCAACAGTATACATGTGTGTGATTCATGTGCTGTGTTACTAGGTGATACCCCTTTCCCTGGATAACACTGCACTCATGTACACAGTATTGCTGTGCACCTGTTCTGCACCCTGTCATGTACTGTGCACCACACCTCACAGGTGTACAACCCAATGCTGAATGTGTAGTACTGTGCAAGTCATGTCAGCTTTAATGCTCATAGCCCCTAAGTTTGTCTGCAATACATACCTAGGATGATATGTGGACAGATGTAATTTGTGAATGCCTGATGTCCGAGTTACAGCTCTCAACATCAGCGGACCATGTAGGACCAATACAATACTATTACACTGGCAACCATCAGAGCATACCATGGCTACGGGGGATGTACACAACCCTTATTGATATGACGCACCCATCCTTGATCTGCCATGGGACTACATCATCGCATATAGTAACAGTACATGAGCCCGATATGTGACATGTCCTGTACTTTCACATGCAGTGTCTACAGAATGTGTTAGGTGTGCGGATACTGACCACGATGCATACACTCTGTGTGGGCATGTGTGTGCACACCCTTATGATGGTTTGTTGTACCTTTTGTTACATGTACTACAGCAGTCACTACTCTTGGCAGGGGAATACTAGCAAGGGCCATCTACATTTGCCAGTGTATGTTCAGTCTGCCCTACACATCCCCCTAATCTGCATGATTGCAAGGTCTACTCCTGTGCACATCCCTTGGTGTTCACACACTGCCGGCACTATTGCTGTGGGGGTAGGGTTATGTCTGCCACAGTTCCTGAACCTATGTGCAGATACAGCCATTCTTAGCATCCTTAGGATCTCTGCTGCAGTGCACTGGTGTGCCATGCTGACACTCCCCCCTCCTTCAGCCTGTGTCACTTTGCAGTGTCTCATACACTGAACACCACATGTTACAGTCAAGTCCCAGCTGATAATGTGGACCAGAGTAATGCCTTATGCCATAGTGTAACTCTGCAACAGTTGCCATTGTCGTACAGGTATATACACTGGTGTTGCACTGTATATGGGTGTTGTTCCACACGTCCCTACTGTAGGCCATGTCTCCCACCATTATGTTACTCCCTGTGGACACATTCCGCAATGACAGGCTGTTAGTTATCATGTAGGTGTCTGACATACCCTTCCAATACCCCATCATGGTCACCACTGTGATGCCGTGCATTTAACAGCAACAATATGTGCACATGTACATCATGCATTCTGGGAAGGTGTGTTAGATGTGTACATGGAATATACCATCACCATTACACGCCCAGTCTACTGGCAACCATCTACATAAACCATACTCAGCAGCTACAGGCTGCTGCTTTGGTGGTATACCAGAGGAACCTACATAAGAGGGTGAGAGATGCAAAGTCAGTGGTCACACCTGTGGCACTGCTACAGGATGGTTGCAGCATTACAATACATCAACAGTACATGTCCACAATACTACCACATATGCACATCTGTTTATCACTACTATGCAGCAACAAAATATATCTATGACATGTCAGACATGCATGACCTACCTGTACCAATATGGATGTATAAGCAACAGTGGTCTACTGATGTGCCCTGTGGCCTTACCTGTATGCTCCTCGGCCAGTGTGTGGGTGGCACCCACCTCTACAAAGGTGTCCGACTCTTGGTGGTTATGCAGACGGCAGGTGCTACAAGGCTGGCTGGGAGTTTCTCCACACGTGTTGGGGGGATGGATGGCATGCCCCCCATGGTGAGATGATCCCCCGGGCTGCAGCAGCACGCCAACGGGCATTGCGAAGCAGATCAGAACAATGACGCTGGACCTGCTCATAACTGCGGTTGTGCAGTCAGACATCATTGACCCTGTGGACTACGTCATTCCACAGGGCGGTCCACTCCTGCTGATCATGGGTGGCTCGGCCAAACAAGACTGCACAGTGCTATACGAGGTTGTTCACCAGAATGTCATTTTCAGCTGCTGAGTACGCTGGCAGCCTTCCATGGGGCATCATGCCTGAAAGACAAAAATGGACACAGGTGTGAGCAAGTCATGTAGCAAGGTTACCACAGTTCTTAATACACATCACTGTCACCCCCCCTACCATTTTCAGCGACAACAAACTGTACACACAACTCAATAGGTATGGCTACAGCATACCTACCACTGGGGCAGATATTGTACTGTACCATGCTTTGTGCAATGCATTTGTAGCCATGTTCCCCGTGTGGACACCATCATTGCTGGCCTGTTACTATTCACCTGCATCCCACTGTCAGGACCACAATGGCTCCATTTATGCCTGTGGTATGCTTGCTATGTGTGTGCTGCACATCTGACATTCTGCATTACTAGGGTTATCTATGCATACTGTTAGACATGTCCCGGGATTGTGTAGACTATTACTACCCACATATGTTCTATAAAAGTGACACAATAGCATGTATATGTGCCATTGGCCAGCAGAACCACCTCTCCGAACCCAGCGGCCCATGTTACCAGGCCATATCACATGTGTGACCCACCCTGGGGCCTCATGTACTGATCCAGCAATACCGTCAAGTGGAACCAATCAGGGGATGTTGTCACCCCCCCCCATGGGGGCACACACAGACATGTTCCTGTCCCCTGAGGTCAGGTCCAGGGTCTGTTTCATAATGGGCTCCACAGACACATGTGGGATGTGCTACATCACCTTGAGGCACCCAGTACACATTCACAGGGCCCACATGCTCCTCCTGCTCAGCCTCCAGGCCAGGCACCTTCGGGACATGGACTGCTGGTGTGAGTAGCAGTGGGTGGGAGGCTTGTTCCCATTGTGTCCATATTGGGGCCCATGGCATGTTCACATCACAGACCACACACACCATGCAGGGTGTTTACCCACCACGTGTCACATACCCGCCACGTATCACATACCACCCCTGTAGGCTGTCCTCTATACCTACCAACCCTGACCACCTCCACAACTATACCTGCCATACTTACCCATAGTCTCATTCCATACTTCACAGACAAGGGCAATATGGTCCCAACAAGGGGTTCATTTGACATACCCATCCATGTTGCACACACTGAGAGCTGTAGATATCTGTGTGTATTGCTATGTATGCCGTTTCCTCACACATAGCATCAGGGGTGGCCCGTGCTATTGGACTGCCGGACTGCAGCCCCCTCAAAACAAAAAGAAATAAAAATAGAAATTTTTTTTTTTTAATTTCGCGGACTTCGCGCATGCGCAGTAGTCCCGACTACTGCGCGTCTATGCGCATGCTCCAGGCAGTCCAGCAGTCCCCATAGGGAAACACAAGGAGACGTCTGTGCACTTTTAAAGTGCACAGACTCGCTGGGATAATGTGTCGGGGCCGGACTGCAACAGCAGCAGTCGGGAATACAGAACAGTCTCGTCGGGAAGGAGTTTTGATTTCAGGGATCTCGCGGGTCTTTGGAGTATTGCGCAGGCAGGATGTACGTTAGCTGGATATTATGGAGAACGGACAGGTAAGTGTATGGTGCTTTTTACTTTTACAATGTATGGTACTTGCTGCTTTTATACTTGATAGAATTTATGGTGTGTGCTTTTATTTACTGTTTGAATTTATGGTGTGTGCTTTTATTTACTGTTTGAATTTATGGTGTGTGCTTTTATGTACTGTTTGAAGTATGGTGCTTTTTAGTGTGTGTGTGTGTGTGTGTGTGTGTGTGTGAGAAAATGCCCCAGGTGCTCATGGTGGTGTGGTAGGGAATACCTCAGGCTTGAACCCTGTACCCTGTATGCAGGTGTTAAAGACTTGAGTTCCCTACCCACCACCATTTGTAAAAAAATTGCAGATGTTTGCCTCATATTTGATCTGATCTGTTCCTCATAATATCTGTGGTTTGTAAATGTTGCAATGCTTGATATTTGATGGTGTAGTAGTAGCATTGTTGCCTCACAGCTGCAGGTTCTCAGGTTTGATTCTTGGCTGGGGTTCCTTCTTTGTGGGGTCTGTTATCTTCTCCCTGTGTTTGTGTGGGTTTGCTTTTATTTGATGGTGCACTGGTAGCATTGCTGCCTCACAGCTGCAGGTTCTCAGGTTTGATTCTTGGCTGGGGTTCCTTCTTTGTGGGGTCTGTTATCTTCTCCCTGTGTTTGTGTGGGTTTGCTTTTATTTGCACTGGTAGCATTGTTGCCTCACAGCTGCAGGTTCTCAGGTTTGATTCTTGGCTGGGGTTCCTTCTTTGGGGGGTCTGTTATCTTCTCCCTGTGTTTGTGTGGGTTTGCTTTTATTTGATGTTGCACTGGTAGCATTGTTGCCTCACAGCTGCAGGTTCTCAGGTTTGATCTTGGCTGGGGTTCCTTCTTTGTGGGGTCTGTATCTTCTCCCTGTGTTTGTGTGGGTTTGCTTTTGTGTCCTCCCATGTTACAAAGACATGTCTGCATGATTTCTTCCTGGGCCTCTGCTGAAAATAGTTTTTTTTTGTTCCAAGTCAGACTGTCCTGATTAACAAATGTTAAATAAAATTGACAGGCATTTGAATTTCAGACTTCAGGTTTCTGAATGTTTAATTACTTGCATATTTGATGGTGCAGTGGTAGTATTGTTGCCTCACAGCTATAGGTTTTCTGGTTTGATTCTTGGTTGGGGTGGCTTCTGTGTGGAGTCTGCATCTCCTCCCTGTGTTTGTGTGGATTTGCTCTGGTGCCCTGCCATTTTACAAAGATGTGTCTGCAGAATTAATCCCTGCGTCTCTGCTGAAAATTGTTTTTGTTCTGTCAGCAGCAAAATTGACAGGCATTTGAATTTCAAACTTCATGTTCTTCAGAATACATAGTAGCACAACCTTTTTTTCTAGCAATTTTCTAAGTTTATAAGATGAATATTTTAAATTTGTCCCTATTTTTGGGACTGTATTCCCCCATTATTGGCTTTGTCCAGGTTTTTGTGCTAAGGTTGACAGCTATGGCAAGAACTGAATCCACTGAATATGTTTGAGGGCTGTATTCCCTCATTACTGGGTTTGTCCAGGTGTTTTGTACTAAGAGGTTGACAGCTATGGTGAGAACTGAATTCACTAAAGGATAGCCATTTAATTTTCAATCTTCCTCTCTTTTACAAAGCAGCTGATGTGGCGTAGTGGTATGTTACTCTGACTGTTTTTTGCTCAGGGACCTTGGCAGTAAAATGTATGGTGGCAACACAACATTTTATTCTAGCAACTTTCCAAGATTATACAAGCAATGTTTAATGTGTCCCTGATTTTTGGGCTTTTGAACCCCCCCCCCCAATACATTTTGGCTTTTTCCAGTTTTCTCAATACTCAACTGCATTGTTGAGATGCAGTTGAGTATTGAGTAGATTTTACAAGGAGCTGAGAGCTGCAGGGGAATAGAAGTTTAGTGCTTTGCCTAGTTAATACTATAGCACAACAGGTTGTGCACTTGCTTTTGATGCAGAAGGCTGTGGGTTCTACTCCCACAAGGGGTGGATGCTGCCGTACTGAGAATGTTCTCCTTGGTGAAGATACTAACTATGAGTCTGTTATCAGTTTGCCATCCATTTCCTCTCGCAATATTATTACTAGCTTATCATTTTTAATGTAATATAGGCAATTTATTCCTGAGGGGCAACAGACACTTTATTTATCGATGAAACCATGAAAGATAAAGGTGATTGCTAGCAGCAACCGCTTCATTAGTTACAGATTTCTTTAATGTGGAATTATTTAGATGACTTACTTCAGAGATTGTGCATATTTACTGATAATGGACTGTAGAATTGTGCATATTTACTGATAAAGGTGGACTGTAGAATTGTGCATATTTACTGAGAATGGTGGACTGTAGAATTGTGCATATTTACTAATAATGGTGGACTGTGGAATTGTGCATATTTACTAATAATGGTGGACTGTAGAATTGTGTATATTTACTAATAATGGTGGACTGTGGAAGTCTGAGTAGACTTTTTTATGATAAATGTTCTCAACTGGGCAGTTTTGCCATTATGGGTGCATATGGTTTGTTTCATTGCTTACTGGAAAAATGTTCAAAACAAATTTAAAACACCCTCTAACAAGTGTACTGTATTGTACAAGGAATATAATTTTAGTACAATGAGGAAGGTGTATCAAAGAGCACATGTATATTTCATATGCAAGGGGCCTATAATTTGAAAACAGCCCAAAATTAATCTTTATCTGCCACTGGCAAAATGTACTTTCTTTGAATGTGGGTTTCAAGGGCAGAGAAGTTTTAATGCTAAGTTTTCATTGTGAGACTGCATTGCTTTGTTTAACAGATGACTTAGTGTTTGTGCTGTAAAATACAAAATAAAACTTTCAAATGAAGTCCAACTCATCATAGAAGTAAAGCAGTATGCACATTAGTGTTTATGGTAAATGGAGTGAAATAGCCAAGTAATGGTTCATTGGAATGGCTGCAGAGGCTCCATTCAACCATTATTTTGTCAGGGGGGGAAGGACAGCAAACTCAGACAGGCCCAGCTGAACTATACCTCCCAACTGTCCAGATTTTCAAAGAATGAATAGATTTTTGCTTCTTATTTTTGGTTTGTTCTTCATAAAATTTGTAGTTTTCTGGCAAATCATTTAGGAATTAAGTCACTAAATAATAAGTTTCAGACTTCATAACCTTCAGAAAAATGCATGTTAAAGTAAGAGCTGTTCTATCAACCGTCTCAATTTATACAAGAGCAATTTTTAGTACTGTTTATATGTGCCCCCAATATATTTGGCCTTGTTCAGATTTACTGCATTAACAGGTTGAGAGGTACATGCAAATAAATTGCTTTATAGAATTAGGCATAGCCAACCTCTCAACTGTCCCCAATTTTTGGCTCAAAATGTTGCTCTTCCCCCTAGTAATCCCTCCGCAAAATAGCAATTTTGGAAGAAAACATGAAGGGTTTACAATTAAGAAATAACTGTAATAATCAAAGTTATAGATTACTTGAAATGCATGTAGATTCTTTTATTTTGTCAGCTGCTCAAGGTAGCAGTACTAATATTAAAGTGTCCCTTCTTTGACAGGTAGCAGCTGTATTGTGTGTCTATTTTATATTTTTGCATCACATTTTTGGTCCATTTTTCATAAAATTGTGTTTTTTGGCAAATTAGTGACAAATCACTAAAGACTGAAGTTAGAAAATGACAGACATTTGAGTTTCAGATTTTATACCCTTCAGAAATTTCATATTAATGCAAGACCTATTCTATTATCTTTCTAAGTTTATTAGAGCAATATTTAAAAATTGTCCTTATTTTTGGGCCTTTGTCCCACTTCTGTGTATGGCTTTGTCCAGATTTCTTGCTCTTGAGGTTGAGAGGTATGACAAATGTGTCAGGGCCATCACAGTCAGCCAGAGAGATTTCAAATTGTGACATGCTTGTTGCACCCCACTCCCCCATGTATTGACTCTGGATGTGTCCAAGCAAGGCAAGGAGTAGTTGTATCTACCTTGGATGGGGAGGACACACTGCATAAGTACTACAGTGGCTTTTCATCTGTCCTTGATTTTGTAGAATGGTCTGGTTTCTGTCATATTTTTGTACTGTTGATTTATGCTTATTACTCAGATTTATGCTTATTACTCAAAGTGCCTGTTGCTCTGTGTTTAAGTAGCAATGCTTTAATGACCATAAGGTAAGCTTGTCTGAGATCGTAAGATGCAAGTAAGCTTTAATAAGCATGCTGTTAAAGAATTGCCAACATTGAAAGCCTTTCTGTTGTTGCCATGCAGAGAATACTTGACTAGATAATGTATAAGCCTTGGGTATTAAAGGACAGGATTCCATTATTTTAAAAAGCTCATTACACTTGTTGGAGACTTCCAGTCATCTCTACAGACTTTACCCGTAAACTAAACAGAATGCCAATCATGTGTGGTCCATAACCTGTACAGTAATCCTTTAAGCAATGTATCTTGAGCTCGTTTCTTGTTTGCTTTTCATTTTTTACTTTTATCATGTTTTCCACATGAAACAAGTTGTCAGGCAGCAGGTCTTTTTTGGATAAGAAACATTTTTACAAGTGGCGGCATCACATAGATTTCTACTTTCAGCATGTTACTTGGTACTTTAATAAAGCTGAATATATTATAATTAGAACTGCAGTGCCAAGGAGAAGTGATTTGAGTTGAGTGCTTCTGGTTTTTCTTATACTTGATTTTGACTGGCATTCCAGTAATGTATTTAAAAAGTAATTTATTTTTTCATGCCTCACAACCTTTTGTTTCCATTTAGATATTAAGTAAGCTGTCATGCAGCCAATGCATTGAAATATTTTTATTCTTCTACACTTATTTTTGTCTTGATTGGACTTTCATAATGATGGTTTGCCACCCAGGGCAGCGTATTTAGTTAAAGTTAGTTTTTTGTGGTTTTGTGCATAGCCCCTCCCTTTTCTGGTTGACCACACCCCTTCCCCTTGACCCCACCCATTCAGCTGTCTCCTGCAGCCCCCCTGTGATTTGAAGTCACCAGCCGCCACTGCATAGCATGCAGTACTGTGGTGGTAATATAGGGGTCATGTACGTGTGTGTGTTAGTATATATGTAGACATGTGCATATAAATATAAATCTATATAGGTGTAGATATATATATATATATACGAACACATATATACAACATCATGTATGTCTATGCATGAGTATCTCTATATTTGTGGACATACATGTATAGCTCTCTCTCTCTCTCTCTATATATATATATATATATATATATATATATATGGATCTAGGACTATTGAACGAAAGTTCAATAGTCCACATCCACAATCACAGAACACACTTTAAGGAAAGCGCTTTCGTTAAAGTGTGTTAACAAAAAAAAATACATTACATTTACGTTTTTGCAGGGGGGCAAACCCCCCTGCACACACTCCCTACTTTAATATTCTCACTCCGAGATTGCACTACAGTGGGGAAAAGAGAATTTTCCCTTATCCCCACTGTAGTGCGATCTCCGCAACAGGCATACATACGCAAAAGTGCTTCTTCGGTGAAAAGCACTTTCGTGCAAGTATGCCCGGGCTGAATTTGTTTCGGTGATGTTGCCATATATATCTATATATATATATATCTATATATATATATATATATATATATATATATATATATATATATATATATATATATATATATATATATATACACACACACACACACACACACACACACACACACACACATCAGTTGTGCACTTGCCTTGCTTCATTTAAAAAAGTTTTAAATTGCTAACTTTGTAGAGTTTTAATTGCATTTACTGTTTAGGACTACACACTCAAGTGTGTCAGCCTTTTCTGTGTTTATTTACTGTATTATTGCATTGCTTAGCCTGTTTCAACAAAAAAAAAAATACTATCGTGTTTGCTCGTTTCCCACCTTTTCTAGCCAGTCCATATCCCAGGCTTTGCTTGTCTCAGGACTTTATTTTCTGTGGTAAGAGCTATCCAGACTTTGCTGTGGTACAGGAAAGTCCTACTGCTTACCAGTGGGACTAGTGAGCATTGTACTGCCTATCTAATGCTAGACAAGTGGTTTCTGGCTCTGAAATTGTAATTTTATTAGCCTTTTTGGGCCGATTTCTATTCCTTTCAACTTTCCGACTTAAACGCGTGTGTTTGCACATTTTTCACATCGTGCAGCACTGCGAGGCTACAGTTAAGCTATTTCAGGTGCCAGAAAGTCTGCTCTTCAAATTTTCCCTTAGAACTAGCTGGTTTCTCAGTAGTTGCAGTAAAATCTGAACCCCTGTGACAAGCACTTGCTCTAGAACCCGCTGGAAGGAACTAGGAAGACTGAAACTGATTCAAGCACTCAGCTCTCCTTGTCAATAAGGAGAAATTTATCATAGGCACTAAACAGCCTATAATTGCAAAGTACCTTGCAAAGGTAAGAGAAAACAGCTCTTAAACTTTACAAAAAAGCACCTAAACAGGCATGTTCAAGGGTCAGCGTCTGGTGATTTCTCCTGTCCACCTGGTGAATCTGGGCATAGTGGGGCAGTGCGGCAACTGTCTCATGTACACAGACAATCCTCTCCTCCTACCACCCAACAATACAACCTGCGAGAGATGCACTTACATAGCCAAACTAGAAGCAAAGCTCTCTCCGGCCAAGATTGTGCTAGACAATCAAGAGGAGAAGGTTGACACCTGCATTACACCTCAAGCAACTCCTAGCCCTTCAAAACCCACACCATCCCACACATAGCAACACTAAACCCACATATGCAGAGGCCCTTAACATTAACCTCCCCTAGCAACAAGGACCTCTGAAGCCGAAACGCAAACAAACACCAGTCTCAACCAAAATGACACATAGCTCACAACACCAGTGTGCCACCATACAACAGCCCCTAAGGCAAGAAACTGTACCCAACACTTTAGTCATAGGTGATTCTATAGTCAGGCACACTAATGTCCCACTCACCAGGCTGAACAAGGAGAAAATTACAATCAGCTGCTTGTCGGGTGCCAGGATCCGCCACATAACGCATGCACTCAAGTCACTCCACAAGTACAAATAAGACTCTGTCATTGTCCATGCTGGAGTGAATAACTTGAGACGTACCTCCCTGGACTACATAAAAAGAGACATGGAAGAGCTCTTGGATCATGTGACTCAGGCAGGTATGACCCTAGCCTTGAGTAGCATCCTGCCTTCGCCCAGAATGATACAACAGTACAAGGACAAAATGATTGACTTCAACAATTGGCTAAGCTTCTGGTGCCATTCAAAGGGGATCCAGTATTTGTCTGCCTTGGAAGACATGATCGACAAACCATGATGCTTTGCCAGAGATGGTCTGCACCTGTCACCCCTGGGATTCAGGTTACTGGCTAAAGCTCTTGCCACCCCTATAGTGTCTTTTTTTAGGCAAGGTTCAAAGGATAAAACCACCACCATAACAGATACAAGCATGCAAAATCTGAAGGTAATGCTACTCAATGCTAGAAGTCTAAACCTCAAAATGCACTCTCGAGACACTCCTAAAAATGGAGAACATCGATATCTGTGCAGTAACTGACACCTGGTTCAAGGCTCCAGAGAGCACCCCTGCAATACCAGGCTACAATTCTTACCACACTTTTCAGTCACAAAACCAAGACCGAAACACTAAAGGTGGAGGAGTGTCCATATTCACCAAGGATATTCACACCTCCAGGCTAGCTGCCCAACACAATGCATCTGAAATTCTCCAGGTGCAATTAACACTAGGTAAGACTGCAATCCAAATTGTAGCTTGCTACAGACCCCCCACCATGCCCCAAGATTCTCACTACACCTTCCTAAACATACTGGAAAATATTAAGATACAACCAAACACCCTAATACTGGGTGATTTCAACTACCCTGCCATTAATTGGGTTGGGAGGGTGGCTTAATGGCTAAGGTTGTTTGCCTTACAAACACAAGGTGCAGGGTTTGAATCTCACAAGGGATAATTGGCTAGGTTTGAAATGGCTCGCAAGGGCAGTTAGCTTAGTGCTAAACTATGAACCTATGAAAACTACTCGGGTACCAACTTCTTTTCCCAACGGTTCTTGGAATTCATAAATTCCAACGTCCTGGATCAACTAATCCATTGTCCCACCAGGGGTTCCAATATCCTAGACCTGGTCATTACCAGCATGGGAGATGGATACTCCACACCAGTAGTCACCCCCTCATTGGTTAGGTCTGACCATAAGCAAATCACCTTTGACATCCACATCCCCCCCCCCCCAGTAAGGAAACCTCCTTAAAAAACTTCTCCAAAGCCAACTTCATGCTACTGAAGTCAGAAATTACAAACTTCATGACACCCATGCAGACGGGAACTGAAAGTTCGACTGCTGAGTCCTACACTAAGGCACTGTATGAGCACATCCACTCATGCATGAATCGTGCCATCCCAAATAGAACCAAGATGTTCTCCTCCAAAAAAAAGGAAGCCAATCTGGTGGTCCCCTGCCATAAACAAACTTTACAACAAAAGGAAGAATCTGTTGCAGAAAAGAGGAAAATCCCAGAATGCAAAAAAAACACTTACCAGCCTCAGTAAGAAGCTAAGATCCCTCATGAAATCCTCAAAAGCTAGTTACGAAAATAAAATTGCCAAAGACAACCACAAGGCATTCTATAATTATGTCAAGAATCTAAATGGCAATGCTCAGATCTGCTCTGAGCTACTACAGAATGGCATTAAATATACTGATCCCAAGGATATTGCCAATATCCTGGCAGATCGATTTAGTGTCAACTTTACCCCCCTCTCACCCCTAAAGGGCCCATCTCAATACCAAAAGATTGCCAAATTCCGATAATCACGGCCACACAGGTAGAAACCGCACTCTCCAAAGCTAAGAATACAGCATCCATGGGACCAGATGACATCCCAGGCTGTGTACTACATGAACTACAAAATTAACTGGCACCTCAGCTAAGTGTCATGTTTAATCATAGCCTCACCTCAGGCTTCGTGCCCACTGAGTGGTGCACAGCTACAGTTATCCCGCTCCACAAGGGAGGATCCGCCTAGGATCCCGGGAACTACCGTCCCATCAGTCTGACAAGCCTGATCTGCAAGGGCATGGAACACATTATCATGGAACTTATAAACAAAGACATTGGCAACCTTCAAACACTGGACCCCACACAGTTTGGGTTTGTGAAGGGCCGATCTTGTCTCCTGAATCTGATTAACTACTTCGAATCAGTCTCCAGAGCTGTGGACGAGGGTAAAGTGGTCCACACAGCTTATATGGACTTCCCCAAGGCCTTCGACACCATCCCCCACTCTGGAATCATAGATAAACTTACTAAGCTGGGCATAAATCCCTACGTCACTCAATGGGTTGCCAACTGGCTTACTGACAGAATTAGACTGTAAAAGTAGCCAACTCCAAATCCAGCTCCAGACAAGTGACAAGTGGAGTACCTCGGGGTTCAGTCCTGGGACCACTCTTGTTTGGCATCTACTTCTCTGAAGTACAGGCCAACACTAAGGGACTCTGACTAACAAAGTTTGCAGATGACTGCAAACTGGGAGCCATTACTGAATCCCCAAATGATGTGGATATTCTGCAAAAGGGCCTTACAGAAACAGATGCCTGGTGCCAGAGCCATGGGCTCAAACTTAATGCCAAGAAATGTATAGTTATCCCCTTTGGAAAAAAACATGCACCCATGAATTACCACATAGGTGGCAGGACGCTAAACATCGAAAGTGTAATGAGAGGCTTAGGGACACAGCTGGACAGTGGTCTCACTTTGGATAACCACATCACCACAACAGTCAGGAAATCCTTCTATGTGGCACACCTCATCACTAAGGGCTTTTCATCCAGAAAAAAGGAGGTCATTGTCCCACTGTACTCATCCCTCAGACCCATTATAGAGTATAATGCCCCGTTTGGTATGTACCTCACAAGACATCTGCAACAGCTGGAAAGGCCACAGAAATACCTCACTATAAGAATCACAGGCCTAAAGCGGATGCCATATGCTGACCGTCTAAAAAAACTCCAGCTATACTCTGTGGCATATCGTCTACTCAGAGGTGATATCTGCTTAACATACAAGGCCATGTCAAACCCTGAGCTGTTGGACATGCTCCACTTAAAGAAATCTCAATCCCTAAGAGCCACATGCTCCCGGGATCTAAACCTTGTCATCACAATGAACAAAACATGCTGGAGGGATAGGTTCCTGACCCAGAGACTCCCCATACTCTGGAATAGACCGCCCATACATGTCAAGCAGAGCGCCTCATTGGCCCTCTTCAAAAGGAACCTTGATGATTGGATGGGAGATAGGAAATTCCATCCCGGGGATCATGTCAGTTGCCCTGCTAGAGGGGGCCCAGAGATGTAAATATTGTGGGAAGAAATATCCAGGGAATTGTTATGGCTAGGCTTGCATAGGCCCTAGGGCCGATAGCCTAGTACCAACCTATGAACATGTATGTACACATATGCATACCTATATATGAGGTACAGTCAGACATCAGGTCCACAATCTCTAACTCTAATTTTTGCACAGCTGCGCTGTTCTGCCTTGCTACAACACAGACAGGTGCCACATATGGCCAAAGCCTGACATTATGGGGGTATATGTAGGACCAGATTGCAGGTAACCCTATTACATACCTATGGCATTCCTGCATGCTACAATACAGGTTACCCTGAGTATCCTGCAAGAGGTGGGCTGTGGAACCCATGTGTCCATCATTATGGCATTACGTCCACCACCAGCTATTGGCCACAGTAATATACATACGTTCCATTACACAACACACACTATGATGGCTTACATCTTGTCAGTGCAGCTCTGCACGATTGACAGGTATGGCCCACTCCCCACAGGGACGGACTCTATTGTCCTAGCAGTTGTTCAGCAGAACATCATTACAACAACACCTGAAGGCACAAATAAATCATTCCACATCATCTATCCCATTATTATGGACCAAGTACTACGGTCAATTACATGCATATATACTTAACATACCTGTTCTGGGAATGAAGTCTCTTCTGGATGGTTTGCCTGCTGTTTTTCTTTTTTTGTTTGTGCCTTACACCAACACACACTCTCTCTGTCTCTCTCCAGTAAATGGAACAAGCTGCTTTGCATAGATTGCAGCATGGATTTTGTAGGTGATGCACATGATCAGGTGATGGCCTCTGCATCAATCAGTGTCCTCCACATGCTACCTGCATGCAGCATGCTGTGTAGTACTTCCAATTACCACTGTCACGGCAACCAACTACTATAAATCCCTACATCATGTGGGAGTGGTCCCTTTACCTTTCCCGATTGATGGACATCCTTCCTGTGTGTGGGCAACAGTGTTACAGACAGCAGGTAGCAATACCTCTTACAGGAGAACCTGCACACTCAGGCAAGCTACATATATGTAGGAGGTTCCAGAACTACAGACAGTGTGAGTAGTGTTGTTGTATGCACTGCATAGTACTGGTGTTACAAGGTTTGTGTGTACATACTAGTTTAACGTCGCATGCAGTCTGTCTGCATAGCTCTCAACTGTGGGTCTATCCACTTGATGGCCAGAGGTGTGCCTATTATGTTTTGTCTGTCCACCACACAGATCTTGTGTCAGATATATCACTGGCAGTGTGTGTGTTGAGTGCTATCAGTACATGGCTACATCCATTTCTGTTTCTAACTTCATATTCCTGACCAAGGGTATGTTGCAGACTATCCAGTAACACCAGCAACTTGCTTAGTGTATGACAACAGTTTTACACATATGGGCCTGTGTTCCAGCCTCTGTCCTCCACCTACATACCAGGCTTTGTATATAAGACATGCTGTCAGGAGTTATGTAGTGGGCTGTGAGTATGTCATGCTGCATTTCTGCCATCAGTCCACTGCTGTTGTGTCCCCCACACATTTTGTGGGGTTGGGTCCATATATGTGAGGGCTTTATCTACACAATACATGTGTGCCCTTATGCACTCCAGAGGCCAGTGTATGTAGCAGTGGTATATGGCCCTGTATTATTGGGTCTGGGGGGGGGGTGCACCATTACTAACCTAGGCTGTTACAACATGTGGGGGTATCAGAGGTAAGCTGCCTTAAGGTATCTGGATGTGCATTACCATACAATTCTCCTTGGGTAAATGCAGGCCTACTGCTTCCTGCCATACAGACTGTTCTGTTTGTCAGTGTGATTGTGATGGTGTCAGTTATACCTTGTTATGTAACAGATCCATCCCATTGTGTCAACTGTGGTCTTTACCCCCTAGGAATTGTGTACAGAGTGTACACAGAGGCTGATGGACTATACATCTGCATTACTTACTATTGATTGTTGGTATTCTGTGGTCCAGTCTGTCTTTACTATTGTACTACTTGAAGGCCACGGCCTGGACAGCAACATATGTAAACCTTTCCAGACTACTGTACTAATATAACAGTTTCACAGTACTAATATAACAGTTTCACAGTTGCATTACTCTATTTTTATGTATGTAAGTATCTTCACAGCTATATGCCATGGCATACAGCACTGTAATAGTATACAAAGCTTTCCCATGTATGCAAACCTGTGTGTGGCGTTATATCCTTTGGCCTCTCTGTGGGTATATGTTGCAGGCAACAACTGTCATTTGTATGGGTGGCTCATACAGTGTCCAGTTGGTAAGGTGGCAACTGTAGGCATAGTGGCTGTTCCGTACTGTGTGCACCTTCTACATGTGTATCTTTCTACATGTGTATATATATATATATATATATATATATATATATATATATATATATATATGCGCATATATGTGTCTGTGTATATGCATCCTAGGAATGTTAATTGCTTCTACATTCCCTATGGTAGCCAGACTGTACTGCATATTCGAAAAACAGCCACCAGGTACCAAAAGAAACTAGCAAGACAATCCAAGGCACCACAGGACCAAGAATCATCCGGAATTCTTTTAAAATCCAACTTTAATTTAAGCACAAAAGCACATAAATGCACACATTAAAACAAGCGTTTTCATTAGAATCACTTCATCAGATGTGGGTCAGAGAACAATTAATGCCTTTTATAATCTTCTAGGAGGTTAATTATCCAATAAAAAACATCCAATTTAAAACATCATTAGTCCTCATGAATATTCATCAAAACCTTGCTTGCAGAAAAAACACTAACCATAAAACTTTGTATAAAATGTTCATAAATATTAAAAAACACGATATACATTTTACAAACTTAAAAAATACATCACATGAATTTATAAAACCATAAAATGCTTAAATATCTTGAGTAACTTAAATTTTGACAATCACGTTGCCAAAGTGGTTAGAAAGACCTTCTATATAGCCCACCTTACCATGAAAGGATTCACATCTAGATCAAGAGAGGTCATTGTGCCCCTCTACTCATCACTTATCAGGCCCATAATTGAATACAATGCCCCATTTGGGATGCACCTTACCAGACACCTGCAGCAACTGGAAAGACCCCAAAAGTACCTCACCAAGAGGATCAAGGGGCTCAAACAGATGCCCTATGCAGTTCGGCTAAAGAAACTCCAGCTCTACTCAGTTGCGTACCGCCTACTCAGAGGCGATCTGTATCTGACGTATAAAGCCATGTCCAACCCAGAATTAATGGACATGCTTCACCTCAGGAAATCCAAATCCCTTAAAGCTACACGCTCCAGGGACTTGAACCTCAGCACAGAAATAAATATGACATGCTGGAGGGACAGATTCATATCCCAGAGGTTCCCCTCACTCGAACAAAATCCCAATCCATGTTAGGCAGAGCCCCTCACTGACCCTCTTCAAGAGAAATCTTGACAGGTGGATGGGAGATCGTAAGTTTACCCCTGGGATCTCTTCTGTGTCCCTGCTTGACAGAAGTACAGTAAACTAACCTTAAAAGGGCTACATTCTGTGACCTACTATACAGAGGCACAGTCAACTAATCTAAAAGGGTGGCGAAAGCCAAACACACTCTGGCTAGGCTTATAAATGCCCTAGGGCAGATAGCCTAGTATCAACCTATGAACCTAAAACCATTTGTATTAAAATAAAAGTAACATTTTTAGCACACTCTAGTGGTTAAAGTTAAAATTGCATTAAAATGTGAAAGATAAAGGAAAAAAAGCATTAAATTATATAATCCTATAATTTAGCTGCCCTTAGTTTCAACAGGGGTACAAGATGGATATTCTCATTTAAACCTGGAGAGGATGTAGCTTGAGGTGTTATTTGCCATCTGAGCTCTTTATATTCCATTTTCTCTTCTCACTGTCCCCCTCTAACATCTGTTTTGACCCCTTCCAACACAAAGAAGGAATAATTAGCATTGACACACATTAAAGAATGTTTAAAAGGCCATTTGTTTCCTTCCTGTTTTGCATATCATATAGGTGTTCGTATATCCTCCTTTTTAGCTTACGTTCAGTTTTGCCCACGTAAAAAGAATGACATACCTCACACAGAGCTAAATAAATAAGGCCATTTGAGTCGCAGTTAAAATATCCTTTACTACTTAAAACCACATTTCTATTGTTTAAAATGACTTCTTCCTTATTCATTATAAACCTACATTGTGATCATCACCCGCATTTGTAGGTACCAACTTTCTTCCTTCCATTTGCCTCTTTTTTTGTCATTTTTAAGGCATTTTTCACACTTTGTGAGTTTTTATATACAAATTTCAGCTCTGTTTTGGTTATTTGTTCCAAATCAGTGAGATTTTTGAATTTCTCCCACTCATCACTGATAATTTTCCTTACTAATCCACTGCTAGCATTGTATTCCAGCACCATTGCTTTACTAAATTGGTTCTGCTGTGAGGAGTCAGTACTATGGTTCTCAACTTAAGGGCTGACCAAGGATACGTTTATATTTGTCATTTCTACCTTCCTGTACTTGTTTTTTAATTTCATCAAGGAACTCTTCTGGATAGCCCCTTGCTGAAAACAATCCCTTGAAAAAATTGCACTCATTCACAAAGTCCTTGGTGTCAGAGGTCATACAACTTGCCCTTACGTACTGCCCTTTTACTATATTTCTCTTGTAATGAGAAGGATGAGCACTGTTATAGTGCAAATATGAGTTAGTAAAGGTGTTTTTTCTATGCACCTTTGAATTGAACCTGTTACTTTCTTTATATATTTCTATATCTAAGTACTGTAGTTTTTCATCAGAAACGTTGAAGGTGAATTTGAGAAATGGGGTGGTGGTATGTATAAAATCAACAAATTCCTGAATTCTATTCTTATTGTCCACCCAAAAAATGCAGATGTCATCCAGGAACCTTTTGTAGAGGCTCCAACAATCTTTATACATGGAGTCCAGAACATATTTTTCTTCCCATTTAGCTAAAATTTTTACTGACCCCAGCCATTTTGAGGGGTGACCAGGGTTCTACCATATATTTATGTATATTTGCACTATAACAGTGCTCATCCTTCTCATTACAAGAGAAATATATTGTAATATAATGTAAGGGCAAGTCGTATGACCTCTGACACCAAGGACTTTGTGAAGGAGTGCGATTTTCTCAAGGGATTGTTTTCAGCAAGGGGCTATCCAAAAGAGTTCCTTGAAGAAATTAAAAAACAAGTACAGGAAGGTAGAAATGACAAATATAAACCTATCCTTGGTCAGCCCTTAGCTGAGAACCATAGTACTGACTCCTCACAGCAGAACCAATTTAGTAAAGCAATGGTGCTAGAATACAATGCTAGCAGTGGATTAGTAAGGAAAATTATCAGTGATGAGTGGGAGAAATTCAAAAATCTCACTGATTTGGAACAAATAACTAAAACAGAGCTGAAATTTGTATATAAAAACTCACAAAGTGTGAAAAATGCAGGCAAATGGAAGGAAGAAAGTTGGTACCTACAAATGTGGGCGATGTTCACAATGTAGGTTTATAATGAATAAGGAAGAAGTCATTTTAAACAAGAGAAATGTGGTTTTAGTAAAGGATATTTTAACTGTGACTCAAATGGCCTTATTTATTTAGCTCTGTGTGAGGTATGTCATTCTTTTTAAGTGCGCAAAACTGAACGTAAGCTAAAAAGGAGGATATACGAACACCTGTATGATATCATACAGGTAGGAAACAAATGCCCTTTTTAAACATTCTTTAATACATGTGTCAATGCTAATTATTCCTTCTTTGTGTTGGAAGGGGTCAAAAAAGTTGTTAAGAGGGGGACAATGGGAAGATAAAATAGAACATAAAGAGCTCAGGTGGCAAATAACACTTCAAGCTACATCCCCTCCAGGTTTAAATGAGAATATCTCTATTGTACCCCTGTTGAAACTAAGGGCAGCTAAATTATAGGATTATCTAACAAGGTACTCGCTGCTCATGTGCATTTAATGCTTTTCCTTTTCTTTCACATTTTAATGCAATTTTAACTTTAACCACTAGAGTGCGCTAAAAAAATACTTTTATTTTAATACAAATGGTTTTATTTAAGTTACTTAAGTTATCCAAGATATTTAAGCATTTTATGGTTTTATAAATTCATATGATGTATTTTTTAAGTTTGTAAAATGTATATCATGTTTTTTTAATATTTATGAACATTTTATACAAAGTTTTATGGTTAGCAGTGTTTTTTTCTGCAATGTTTTAACATGAATATTCATGAGGACTAATGATGTTTTAAATTGTATGTTTTTTATTGGATAATTAACCTCCTAGAGGATTATAAAAGGCATTAATTATTCTCTGACCCACATCTGATGAAGTGATTTAAACGAAAACGCTGGTTTTAATGTGTGCGTTTATGTGCTTAAATTAAAACTGGATTTTAAAAGAATTCCGGCTGATTCTTGGTCCTGTGCTGCCTTGGATTGTCTTACTGTACTGCATATGTTACTGATACCAGCCTGACATCATACAGGTGGGATGGAGTACTGTTAACATCTTGTGCCCATGTTGTGTCAGGTCCTCGTTATGGGACTTGCAACAGATGGTACTATATTGCAGGGCAGACGTGCTTGGCTGTAGGGGGGGGGTATCTATACGTACAAGACGCATGTTGTTTGGGCCCCCTCAACCCCACTAACGGTGCATGTGGACATATATGGTTTTGTTATGTTCCCTTTTATATCTATAAATATATGTCTGTATATACCTATATAGAGATATATATATATATATATATATATATATATATATATATATATATACACACACACACACACACACACACACACACACACACACACACACACACACACACACACACTTGCATGTTGAAATACATTCCCTGTACTGTTGAATGACTGTGCTGGATGATATGTTTGTGAAAACATCAGGGTTATGTGCATCTGACATGGCTTAGTGGTACATCACTTTGGCTATGGTGTACAGGGTCCTGGGTTCAAGATTGTAAAGGCTGTTAATTTTTTGCTGGACAGAACAAGGCCCACTGGATACAGAGTGATTAGGGCACTTTTAAGCAGTTGTAAGCGGGTTTGCGTGGAGGTAAGCACTGCTAACTTCTGGTTACAGTTTCTTATACTCGCCTTCTAAATTGCTTAACCTGTGTAGGCATTGATTACCCCCATGCAAACAAGCTTAAACGCGCTTACTGTTGCTTAACAGTGTTTACTTACGCTTACCCCCGTGCTAATTTCTTTAAAAGAAAAGAAAAAAGGGTGGATAAGAAAGTGGTGAAAAACGGGCACAAAGAGGGAAAGACAGTGGGGAAATAGCTAGGGATGTGCAGGAGGGTGTAGGGATAGTCCATAGCTGCCCATTTCTTCTAAAGCAACAGCTGTGCATATACACTGAATCTGGAAGTAGATTTGGACACTCAAGCTCCTGAGAGAGGGGTGAGGACAACAACAATATGTTGTGATGCCAATTAGACCAGATTACATGTGTCCAGTGGACACGTGTGCGAAATGGACAGCTATGTATGGGGAGATTTTTTGGGGGGGGGACAGATTGCCTTTTTTTTTTCAAGTGAGAGTGGGATGGGATAGTAGGTATATTTGGGGAGGCAGGTTGGGTAAGTTAACAGACAAGACAAACCAAGATGCATACAGGAGCGGTATAAGACACGTGGGGGTAAACACCTTGATGGGGAGGGGGTTTGGGAAATTGGAAGCCCATGAGCCCCCTAGTGGAAACAGTGGGAGATCCCCACCCATGGGCAGTCACCACTGTACCTTCACAGCCCTGAAGGTGGGTGTGCTGGGGGCTGAGTTGGACAGCCAGGCCAACCCTCTAGTTGCAACACGTGGTCCAGCTGGCGTAGAAGATCTCCAAACTGCTGATTGAGCTCTCTACACACCACGACCCGAACCTGGCAATGGGTCACAGCTTCCTGTCTGTGCCTGCTCCCGGGGAGGGAGGAGCAGCCCCATCCCCTGAGGAGGTTCCACCCGAAGGTGATGCAGGACCAACAGACAAGGAGGTCCCAGGTTGGGCCCCAGACGTGCTGGTGCCCAGTGCCACTGCCAGCTGAGGTGGGACAGGTGGGTCAGCTAGGACCTGCATTCCCATATGTGCTATGGTGTTTATGGTGTATCAACATATCTGGGAGAGTAATAGTCAACACACTCCAGGGTTAGGTATAACAGCATGCATAGATATTCCCATTAACCCAGACACCAGATATGGAACAGTTGCATAGCAAACAGATCACATGCATATATGGGACCATAGTGGTAACAGCAGCATGCAGGTACATTGATGGCACCATGCCACCAATGTTTGAGTATTTCAACATAGCACATGCATAGAAACAGATATAAATAATCAACCAATAGGACATATGTACCAACATAACAGTGGAGTCGTCACGTACCAGTTGAGGTGGGTATTTAGTGTATTGTTGGAGATATGGCGGGGGGGAGAGAAAGATAATTAACAACTAGTATATTCCTGTAATTCACATTACTTTCCTAGTCAGTGCTGTTATCTGTACCTTAGAAGTATTACTACATTACCCTATTGCCTTAGTTTGGACAGGGATATGGCCATCAACATCTTTATACACGAATTGGTTTTACCTGCAGTATACATCTCTTACCTGGTATACCTGTGGAGGAACTGTTTGTTAACACCAACTCCCAGATTCCAGGCTGTTATGCATATAACTGTCCACCTCTTTTTGCACAGACTCTGGCCATGTCTTGACCACAAGCAGGTGAACCGGGACATATGTAGACTACTGCCCTCTTCAACCTTTAGCGACTTACAACACTCTTATACAGGATGTCCTACACAGTTATATTATGTAGCACAGTGTGGGTGACCGTGATCAGTGATACCTTATTATTCAGAGCAACTGCAACACTCAATTCCATACAATACCAGAGTAAACAGTACCAGTACAGGGTATCGAGCTTTTACTTCTTGGCACAGTGTTCGTATCAGATGTACCTGTGGGAGCAATGGCTGTTAACACTACCTGAATGTTGTTACACAAAGTACCAGATTTCACATTAGCATTATGCACAAACATCTCACTCTGGTACTGTACACACTCTGGTCACAGCTTGACAACATGGGGGTGTAGATGGGACATACGTGGCTTATTGAGAAAAATCGCTAATGACACAAAATACAATCATAAGGCCTTCTTTAGCTATGTTAGAAACCTGGGTGGAAACTCCCAGATATGCTCAGAATTAGTCCAAAATGATAAAAAAAAAAAATCACTGAACCCAGAGACATTGCCAACATACTGGCAGACAGGTTCAGTGCAAATTTCTCCCCTCCCTCCCCCCAAAAGGAGAAATATCTATCCCACCAGAGTCTAGCCTCCCAAACATCTCAGATGCCCAGGTGAGAGCTGCTTTCTCTAAAGCAAAAAACACAGCATCAATGGGACCGGACGGTGTCCCCGGCTTTGTGCTACACGAACTCAATGAGGAACTAAACCCACACATAAGGCTGCTGTTTAATCTTAGCCTTACTACAGGATCGTGCCAAAGAATGGCGACGGCAACTGTGGTCCCACTCCACAAAGGTGGTGCTTCTACAGACCCTGAAATTACTGCCCCATAAGCTTGACAGCCTTGTCTGCAAAGCTATGGAGAGGATCATAATGGAACTCATAAATAAAGACATTGGGGACCTACAGACACTGGATCCTACCCAATTTGGCTTTGTCAAGGGCAGATCCTGCCTCTTGAACTTGGTTGACTTTTTCAAACAGTCACTAAGGCCATTGATGAGGTAAGGCAGTTCACACAGCCTACCTTGACCTAGCAAAAGCGTTCGACACAATACCCCACTCGGGCATCATAGAAAAGCTCACCAGCTTAGATGTAAACCCATATGTCACAAGATGGGTTGCAAACTGGCTCAAGGACATAACACACAGGGTTAGAGTTGCTGGTGCCATGTCAGACTCTAAGCCCGTCACGGCGGTGTCCCACAGGGCTCAGTCCTGGGCCCCTCTTGTTCAGCATTTATTTTTCTGAAGTGCAGGCAAACATAGGGGATTGTGGCTGACAAAATTTGCAGATGACTGCAAACTGGGCACCATAACTGACACTCCATCAGACACAGACATCCTCCAGAGAGGTCTCATAGAAATGGATAACTGGTGCCAGAGCCATGGCCTTAAGCTAAATGCCAAAAAATGTATAGTCATACCCTTTGGGAAAAACAAGGTAACCCCTAATTACCACATAGGTGGTAATCCATTAAACACGGAAGAAGTTATCAGGGACCTGGGGACCCAAGTTGACAGTAACCTCTCTTTTGACACTCACATTGCCAAAGTGGTTAGGAAGACCTTCTACATTGCCCACCTGATCATGAAGGGATTCACATCCAGATCAGGAGAGGTCATTGTACCCCTGTACTCTTCACTTATCAGACCAATGATGGAGTAAAACGCCCCATTCGGAATGTACCTTACCCGACACCTGCAGCAGTTGGAAAGACCCCAAAAGTTCCTCACCAAAAGGATAAAGGGGCTCAAACATATGTCATACGATGCCCAACTGAAGAAAAGTACAGTTTTGTACCTACCATAAATGTAGATGTTCGAAGATCCACATTGCTGCAGTCCTTACATATGGGTAGTCCGCTGTCCTCGGTCAGCCCGAATACCAAAGTATAAGGCTGACGTCGGTCAAGGCGCTTAGAACTGACATCAGAACGTCAGGGTACAAAAGCGCATGACCGACGTCATATCCTCAGTCTTTTCTTGCCCCAGATGTCAGAAGGCCCTAAAAGAAAGGCCAAAACCAAAGACAGCAAAAACCAACCAACCACCCTGCACTAATCCTGGTTACAATATTTACAATATTCCCAACCCAAACCACACAACCGCCTCTAACTACAGAGGGAAGGAGGAGGGAATTGGACTGCAGCAATGTGGATCTTGAACATCTACATTTATGGTAGGTACAAAACTGTACTATGTTCTTCATCTCACATTGCTGCAGTCCTTACATATGGGTAGAATCCCAAAGCAGAGGTAAGGGAGGATGGCAAAACTATAAAGCATTAGGAGCTGCCAAAATGCCCTGTAAAATTGCAGTGGCAAAACCAGCCCTAGATTTAGAGTAAAGTGGAAGGTGGTAATGCTTAGAGAAAGTATGCACTGAACTCCAAGTAGCTGCCTCCAAAATATCTTTAGTTGCCACCCCCTAAAAGCTGTAGAAGTGGCAGTAGCCCTAGTGGAATGAGGCCTAATCCCAGCTGGAATCTCCTTACCATGATGGGAATAACAGAAAGCAATACAAAACCCAATCCACTTAGAAATAGTTTGTTTTGAAACAGGCTTGCCCTGAGAACCCAAAGCAAATGAAACAAATAACTGCTGAGACTGCCTGAACCCTTTAGTTCTGCTCAAATAATATCGCAACTACCTGTGTATATCCAAAGTGTGCAAAATCTTTTCCCCTTTATTTTAGGGGTTTGCATAAAAGTAGGCAAATGAATAGTTTGATTTAAAGCCACACTAGAAACCACTTTAGGCATAAAGGAAGGATTAGTACGCAAGATACCCTATCCTTATGGAAAATTAAGAAAGGCTCAACCGCCATAAGGGCCTGTAATTCAGAAACCCTTCTCGCAGAGGTAATGGCCAACAAAAAAGCAGTCTTCCATGATAAATATTTCAGCTCGGCAGTAGCTGCAGGCTCAAAAGGTTGTAGAGTGAGTTTCTCCAACACAAAATTGAGATCCCAAGCAGGAGTAGGAGCTCTACGTGGGGTCTTATATTCTTTGCCCTCTAAGGAATTGCTTAAACAAAGGATGAGAAAACAATGGTGGGTCACAGTCATAGTGAGCAGAAATTGCTGCAGCATGAACCTTAATAGAGGAGAAGGACAAACCTTTGTCCAGTAACTCAGTAAGATATTGAAGAGCCACACTTAAATTAGGCTTAGAAACATCAAATTCCTTTGCTGTACTCCAAAATAAAAACCTCCTCCATTTATCTGCGTACACTTTCCTTGTACTAGGCCTTCTGGCCTCCAAAATAACATTCAAAACTTGCTGTGGAAGCTGAGACCCTCCAGGGTCTAAAACAGAATATGCCAGGCTGTTAGATGTAGAGAGTGAAGTTTGACATTGAGTAAACGACTGTTCTCCTGAGACAGCAGGTGTGGAATCGAAGGCAACGGCCATGGAGGCTCCCGTACCAGACTTCTCAGTAATGGGTACCAGTGCTGTCGAGGCCAATCTGGAGCTATTAAAATCATCTTTGGCTTGTCCTGTCTGACCTTCAGGAGTACCTTTGGGAGGAGAGGCAGAGGTGGAAAGGCATACACATGAAGATTGCTCCAATTGAATGAGATAGCATCCACTTTCCAAGCTGTGGGATGAAACCTTTTTGTGCAAAACTTTGGCAGCTGGTAGTTTAGTGGAGAAGCGAACAGATCTATGTCTGGAGTTCCCCATAACACTGTCAATTTCTGAAATACATGAGGATCCAATTTCCACTCGTGGGGATCCATAATTTGTCTGCTCAACACATCTGCTAAGGAGTTCTGTGCTCCCGGCAGAAACCTTGCCTGAAGATTTAGCTGTAAACTGAGAGCAGTCTCCCACAAAATCATTGCTTGTCTGCATAGAGGATAAGAATGCGTTCCCCCTTGCTTGTTGATGTACCACATGACAGTTGTGTTGTCTGTTAGAACCAACACCTGCCCTGGAAGAAGTAAATCCTTGAAAGCTATTAATGCAAATTGGACTGCTAACATCTCCTTCAAGTTGATATACAGATGTTGAAGTCTGGCAGGCCACGTGTCTTGTACCCACTTTCCATTTAGATGAGCTCCCCAAGCTTTGTCTGAGGCATCTGTCGTTAGACTCTGACTCGCCTCTGGCCGGGTCACAGAGAGTCCCTTGTTTAGGTGACATTCCTGAGCCCACCACAAAAATTCCTTTTGAATGCAAGGTATTATCTGAATGACAGTGTCCATATCTTGGCAGTGCTGTGTCCATACATTTTTGAGATACCATTGTAGCTTCCTCATATGCAGTTTGGCATTGGGAAGTACCAGAATACAAGATGCCATGAACCCCAAGGCTTGAAGGACTGTCCTTGCAGTCAGCCTGGACTGATGAGACAATTGATGGAAATAAAGAGAAAGATTCTTTTGTTTGTCCGGGGTCAAAAAGGCCATCTGGGATGCTGTATTTAGTCTCACACCCAGAAAGCACATGTCCTGAGAGGGTACTAGACTGGACTTTATTTCGTTCACAGAATACCCCAGGCATCTTAGCACTGCTATCACATACTGTAAATGATGAAGAAGTTCGTCCTTTCCTTGGGCCAGAATCAGGCAATCGTCCAAATAAGGATAGATCTGTATTCCTCTTAGCCTGAAGAAAGCTATCACTGGAGCCAGAACCTTCGTGAACACTCTGGGCGCAGTAGATAAGCCAAAGGGCAATGCAGAGAACTGATAATGAGAAGTCCCAGTCCGTAAACGCAGATACTTTCTGCAACTGAGCCTGATAGGAACATGAAGGTAAGCCTCCTTGAGATCCAGAGTCACCATCCAGTGATCTTTGCCCAGCAGAGGTAAAAGCTGTTGTAACGTCAACATTTTGAACTTGGGAATGTCCAGATATGTGTTGAGGATAGATAAATCCAAGATTGGTCTCCACGTGTTCCCTTTCTTTGGTACTAGGAACAGGCGAGAATAAAATCCTAGGCCCACTTCTAGCAGAGGGACCGGTTGTATGGCCCTTATTTGAAGTAGCAGAGAAATTTGTTTGTGAGCCTCTAGTCTTTGCTGAGGAGGAACGTCCGGCATGCCTTTGAAAGGAGGCAAGGTATGGAAATAAAACTTGTAACCTCGGTGTATGATATCCAATACCCATTTGTCTTGGGTAATCAAATTCCAATTTTCCTTGAAGAGTGCCAACCTTCCTCCCAAAGGAGCTGCCAGGCAAGAAGGATCTGGCAGCTGAAAAGGTAGGTCATTGGGCCTGTTTACGAAAGGACTGGCCCCTGCCCTCACCCGAAGATTGTGCAGGTGAACTCCCTGTTCTAGGTCTGAAAGAACTCTGAGCTCTGCCCCTACCACGTCTAGATCTACCCCTAGACTGAGAATCATAAGAAGGATACGTCCACCCCTTAGCAGGCCAATTCCTACTAAACTTTGGAGGCTGCACTTGCAAAAAATCTTTAACAGCCTGCATAGACTTAGCCTTGTCTTCCATTTTCTTCAAGACTGACTCCACAGGTGAACCAAACAACACATCAATAAAGGAGCATCCAAAATCCTTGTCTTAACATGGTCAGATAAATTCTGATCCCTCAGCCATGCGTGCCTGCGAAGAACTGAACCAGTGGCAGCCACTCTAGACGAGGCCTGTACAGTATCAAAACCACATTGTAAAGAATGCTTACCCACGTGCTCTGAAACATGCACCAAATCTTGTAATTCTTTACACTCAATGCCTTCCGCCAGAGCATCCACCTTAGACTTCAATTGAGAAAGAAGATAGTTTTGATATTTCAACATATGAAACTGGCAATTCAAAGCCCTCATAGCTAGGGTAGAAGATGTATAGACTTTCTTTCCCCATCTATCCAAAGCTCTGGCCTCTTTATCTGGAGGAACCGGATTTTTTACAACAGAGGCCTTGACACCCTTAGGTCCCTGACTAACAGTTTCTGGATCCGCCCTAGGACTCTTATAAAGATATTTATGAGCCTCAGGCACCCTGTAATACCTATCCAGTTTAACAGGAGCAGGAGGCAGAGAATCAGGATTAAGTGAAGCCTCTGCAAACACATCTTCCACAACATCCAGAACAGGAGGTATAGCCAAGGGCCTATGCTGGGGTAAAAGCAAAAATTCCCTAAGCCTCTTCCTGGAATCAGAGAAGTCCTGACCTTCCCACTTAAAATGTTCCCTCATGGAATGAAGAGTCTCTGAAAAAGAAAAATCCTCTGGAGGAGAAGCAGAAGGAGTCGAATCATCTGCATCAGAATCAGAATAAGGAGAGTACTCCTGCACGTCTTCAGCCAAAGACTCCGAAACATCCGAAGCCTGCTCAAAACTCCCCAACTCTGGCTCCACCCTAGGTCTCTTATCAGGAGGGGGCAAAGAACCTCTAATCAGAGTAATCAAATCTTCTGCCATTTTAAGCATGTGCTTCTTGGGCACAGACCCTGCTGCACTAGGAGAGACCCCAACAGAAGCTAAACCTGGCCTGCCTCTGGGAGAAGCCTTGGAAACAGAAGGAGAGGGCCTAACCACCCTAGGAAGGGAGGGGAGTACAGTAACCTGGGAAGCCCCTTCAGCCTGACCTGCCTCCTGAGAGGCCACATCCTGCAATATCAAAGTCTCCCCCTGGGACTCCAGAGAAGCCTCCGTCGGAACCACCGGTTCCACTGACGCCTCTAAAGAAACCGACGTCCGGAACGGATGACTCTTCTTGCCTGGGTTTAACTGCTTTGTCTTTGTGCTTCTTCGAAGAAGCGGGCGCCGGAGAATCCGACGGCATATTATAATTGCACCGCTTCCAAGACCAGCCTAGCACAATCTAACCTTCGCTTAATAGTGCGCTTATTGAATCTAGCACAAAAGCGACACCCAACAATGTCGTGCTCAGGCCCCAAACAAGGAATACACAAAGAATGATAATCCCTATGCGGTATCTGTTTCCCACAAGAAATACAGTTATTCACTTTTTCTGACATCCGGTAAAACACTGAGGCAAGAAAAAACCAAAATATTCCCCAACGGGGTACTTAGCCAACTTTGATTCGGTCTGAAACTCCGAACTCGAAAAATTTCAGAACGCCGAACGGCACTTGCAACGCTGCTTCTGCATCGGACCATGCGGCAAAAAAGACTGAGGATATGACGTCGGTCATGCGCTTTTGTACCCTGACGTTCTGATGTCAGTTCTAAGCGCCTTGACCGACGTCAGCCTTATACTTTGGTATTCGGGCCGACCGAGGACAGCGGACTACCCATATGTAAGGACTGCAGCAATGTGAGATGAAGAACATCTCCAGCTCTATTCAGTCGCATACCGTCTGCTCAGAGGTGATCTGTGCCTGACATACAAGGCCATGTCCAACCCGGAATTAATGGACATGCTCCTCCTCAAAAAATCAAAATCCACCAGAGCCACGAGAGCAAGAGACTTAAACCTCAACACGGATATAAATAGGACGTGCTGGAGGGACAGATTCATCACCCAGAGACTCCCTACACTATGGAACAGAATCCCAGTCCATGTGAGGCAGAGCCCCTCACGGACTCTGTTCAAGAGAAATCTTGACAAGTGGATGGGAGATCATAGGTTTACCCCGGGAATCATCTCTGTGTCACTGCTGGACAGAGGCACAGCAAACTAATGGGTATAGTATTCTCATCCTAAGGGGTGGTGAAAGCCACACACACTCTGGCTAGGCTTATAAATGCCCTAGGGCAGATAGCCTAGTATGAACCTATGAACATTTTGGGGAGCTGCTAGTGTGACAGGTTTGTTCTTACAGATGTGTGACAGTTATATTTTCTGTTTGCTGCCTAAACATCTGGGATCATCCCATGGTTTCTCAGGGGGACAGGCGGCATATATGGGCCAATGTACTGGACCATTCTGGACTTATCTGTACAGTTGTAGGGTATGATTCTGTATGCACCATACTTCCACTCCCAGGATTCGGACCATGGCTGTGCCTGATAAAACTAAAACACTGTCCAGCACAGTTGTGTGTGCTACATAGATATTGCTGTATATTTCCTATCAGATTTCGGTCATAAAATTCTCCTGCGGTTTTACATTCTGACCTTGTATTACAAGACTGTTACAATCCTAGACAGTTATATTATGTAGCACAGTGTAGGTGGCAGTGATGAGGAATATCTTATTATTCAGAGCACCTGTATCAGTCACAATGCCATTCAATACCAAAGTAAACAGTACCAGTACAGAGCATCATTCTTTTATTTCTGGGCACAATGTTCATATCGGACAGACCCGTGGGAGTAATGTTTGTTAGCACTACCTGAATGTTGCCACACAAGGTACCAGATTCCACATTACTATTTTGCATATACATCTCTCTCTGTTACTGTACACACTCTGGTCACAGCTTGACAACATGGGGGTGTAGATAGGACATACTTGGCTTATTACTCTCATAATAGTTTGGGGAGTTGCTAGAGTGACAGGTTTGTTCTTATAGATGTGAGACAATCAGTTGCATTTCTTGTTTGCTGCCTACACGTCTGGGATCATACCACTGATTTCCCAGGGGGGCAGAGTGACAGCCAGCAAATATGGGCTGATTTACTGGACATTCTGGACATATCTGTACAGTTGTGGGGTAAGATTCTGTATAAAGACTACTACCACTCCCAGGATTTGAACCATATCTGTGTATGCTAAAAATACAGCAGTTCACGTCTCAGTTGCGTATGCTATTTGGATTGTGTTGTCTGTCTTTTCAACATTTTCTGTCCGTCTCTCTCTCTCAGTTGTACTACATGACTTCTGGGGATTACACCAGTCATATACAGACATTCCTACACATTCTATTTATGTTGTACACTGTGGGTAACAGTGCTTAATACAACAGTACTATTAAGTAATTGCAAATCTACATTACCATATGATACCACAGTATACACATGCAGTCCAGCAGTTAGACCTTTAATGTGAGGCTATTATACTTTTGTTTACATACAAACTATATGAGACTCTTCCTGCCATATTCTCTGGTGTATGCAGCACTTGCATTAAACAGTACAGGTTTTCTACAGGCAACTGACTTACTAATACAGTTAGATTTATTTCCTATGACAGTACCTGCAAGAGTATTACTAACCTGCCTCGCGTCACAACCTCTCCAAGTGACAGCCATGGACCTCCTGGTTCGTGGCCCGCTCACTTGCCGCTGTGAAGAAGAGGAATATTTAGCCATACCTATCCATAATATACATGACTGGCAAATATTAAAACATGTAGTGAAGTCATACTTACACACAGCTGGGACCTCCCCTGTCCTCTTAGCCTTTTGGATACACTGATCCAAGAGATCCCCTTTCGCCGCTTCAGGTCAGCATAGTGATGCCTGACCTGCTCACCAGTTCGGGGTATGCCAGTGGCACTAATGAGATCACAGGCGAGACGGTCCCAGGCTTCTGCTTTATATTGGGAACCCTGGTACTGGCCCTGCAGCAGTCTCTGCTTATGGTCTTTGACAAGGAGTCCTGCCATGACTCTGGACTCCTGGATGCCCCAGCGCTGCGCCCGAAAGCGCACTCCCCCCTCCCCTTCCTGACATGGTGCCTGCAAGAGGAAGCTACAACCAGTTGAGATGTATTCCTGCCTGTTGGGTTTAAGTAGGGCTGATTTCCCGCACTTTGCCGTGATTGAACGGTTTTGAAAAGGCTAAGCTATGGGCAAGCCTGCTTACCTAAGGTTGGCAATGTTTAAAAGGGTATACCACTGGGCAACTTGAGGTAGCTGGCCTACACATTGCTTACACCAACTAAGCTGGCCTGTGCAATGCTTAGCATTGCTTAATATTTACTTTGCATTATATTAGCTTTATGGGACTGATTTATTTTATATATATATATATATATATATATATATATATATATATATATATATAGTCTGGTATCACATTTGGGCTTACTTCTGTACTCCAGTTCACATATTTATGTAGTAGATTATAGAACATAGGACTGTATATGGATTCCTTTCACATGTTCAGTTTTATTTTATTAATAGTGAGGATTTGTTTGGTGATGCCTCAATCTTATGTCCTGTTGCGATGGCTTAGGGGTACATCACTTTGGCTATGGTGTGCTGGGTCCTGGGTTCCAGCCTTGCAGAGGCTGTTTATTTTGTTGCTGGGCAGAACGAGGACTGTTGGATACAGAGTGATTAAGGCACTTTTAAGCAGGTTTGCATGAGGGTAAGCAATGTTAACCTCCGGTTAAATATGCTTAGAGAGTTAGCTTCAATTTTGCTTAACCTGTGTGTGCATTGCATACCCCTGGGCAAACGGGCTTAAACCCGCTTATTAGTGCTTACATATGCTTTCCCTCACTTGCTACTGTTTAATAGTGCTTACACTTACTTACTAGTGCTTTCTCCCGCTTACCACTGCACTAATTTAGACAGTAATGTCTAATGGTTCTTGGGAAGGTGGGGGATTTGGAAGCTGTATGGAGTTATCACTTATCACACATTTTACCTTCCATTTGTATCCCTGATTCCTGTGATTATCGGTGGACTTAGCAACATTATGACACTGACACCTCACTTCTGCATTTAATGCAGTACTCCAGTTCACAAATATATGTTATTTAGTAGGTTATGCAACTAAAAATATTGGTCATAACGTGATTTGACATGGAAAAAGGAATGTGCTGCAGTGGGACTCGAACTGGGAATGACTGCTCGAAAGGTGAATGCTCTGCCCACTACACTATTGCTATACTGCTTCATTTGTATACATCTTCCTTTTTATCCTCTTCTGACATTTAAGCTGCATTAACCGTAGCTAAGCAATGGACAAACCCACTCACCTATGGTTAGATTTAATCTGTTTCATAAAAAAAGGAATAGGATCTTTATATTGCGTGTGTTTACTATTGCTCTCGTACACACATACGCACACACATGCATATATTCACACACACGCATACAGGCGCACACGCACACTCACCCACATACACGCGCGCACACATACACGCACACACACACACTAGCACACACATACATAGACGTACTCATGCACACATACGCACGCAGATACGCACACACACGCATGTGCATATACGCACACACACATGCACACACACAAGCATGCAAACACACGCACACATATACACACACACAGATACGCAAACACACACATACATATATGCACACGCGCACAACCCACATGCGCGCACGCACACGCACGCACATATATGCACGCACACACATATACACATACACAACACGCACAGACAACACGCACACACACATATACACAGGCGTGCACACACACGCACACTCATGCATATACGCACACATATGCAAACGCACACACATACGCATGCACGCAAACACACACATGCACACACATACGCATATACACATGCGCACACAAGCACAGACACAAACGCACACACATATACGTACACACATACGTACGCACACACAAACACATACACATACGCACACACTCACACATATACACACACACACAGATACGCAAACACACACATACATATACGCACACACAGATACACAAACACACACGCCCACACACACATACGTGCACACACATATAGACACACACATTACACACACATATATATACATACATGTACACACAACACGCACAGACAATACGCGCGCGCACACACACACACACACACACACACATATATACTCATGCACACACATATATACACACGCACAAATACGCACTCACACAACATGCGCACATACGCACATGCATACACACACATACACACACACACACACACACAGATATATATATATCTCTGATATATATATCTCTGATGAAGTTTGATTGTTATCAATAAAGTGAATGAAAGCGCTCAGCAAATAACAGTTCCGGCTCAGCGTCTATTCATTGGATTTCTGTTTTTGTTTTTAACAGTTCGGAAGTTTTCAGTAGTATAAGTTTATTTTTTCCTAGTCTTATTCGGTTTTGTTTTTCCTAATTATCTTCCTCCGAACTCACCAATGGATAGCACACTTAAGTATGGAACCAGGCTCTAGTACCCAGTCTTTATTCGACAGCTCGCAGGCACCCAGCCAGGACTATGAGACACTGCTCCAGGAGTACCATGCCACCCTAAGCAGGGCGCAACACATCCTCGACAGATGCAGAGTGTTGCAACCTGAAAACAGAGGCTTCCCCTTAAGCCTCTCACCAGTATCCAACTCCAGCCTCTCGCCTCCAGCCACACCGCCCAACCTCAGCAACCAACAGAGTGAACAGAGGCCTTCTGCAACCACTCTGAGAGGCAACCAGATAGAAACCCCACCACCTAATCCAGGCACAGGGTCCATTATACACTTCGTAGAAGGTCTCAGAGAAAGGAACCCGTTCCTTGACACAAATGGATTAAGGGACGCACCACAGGCAATGATCAGGACTGACTCGCAGCAGATCAACACTACCTGCAGAAACCTCATCTACAACCTGGAAAGGAAACTGATCACCTATAAAAACATAGAGTACGACATCTACTTTCTAAGATCTTGCGTTCACCACAAGATCGTGCCACAAGGACTCAGATTTTACAGATTCCCAAACGAGATCAAGAAAGACACAGGCATTTTCGCTGACCTGGTCAAGCTATACAATGAAGCAGGCCTTTTCTCACTCAACCTGCTCATCACTTACAACCAGGAACGGCTGGAATTAATGAAGGAAGACATCCTCAAACTGCAGGAAAAAATCATAACGCAGCCTAACTTTGGAAACTACAACACCTTTTCGATAATATTACTCACAAAATCACCAGGCACATAGCAACCCTCATCTTCAGGAAACAGAAAAAGCTCAACCGTGATCTACAACAATACCGGGGCAACCATGCATACAGACTCCCTGATGAAAGATATAGGGGAACAACCAACGGCTACATGAGGCAACCCCCAACCAACACCACCGCATCCACAGGATCACCTCCACCTCCTCCGCAGGTTACAGCTGTTCCCATGCAACAAGCAGAGCTGATCACCAACCCCCCTGCTCCCACGGCAGGAAGCCCAGCCAGCGGGTCCAACGAGCTCAACAGAGAGCAACCCCAGCAGCCTTTTTTATGGCAACAAGGACCAGGCAGTCCAGCCCTCAGCACAGGGGCAACTTACCGAAACAACGGGAGAGGGAGAAGAGGACCGAGAACCATGGGCAGAGAGAGAGGGTCGAGCCGCTGGACACACGTCGGCAGACCCATGAACACCAGGAGCTCCACGAGGAAGTACTAGAGTAGCAGGAGTTGCAACTCACCAGCACCCTTTTCAATTTAACTGACAAAAAACTCTCAAGAGGCCCACGTGAGTTTATTAAACAAGGGCTTCTCCTTTTTACCATCACAAAGAGCACAGATCACCAACGTTCTGCTGGATCTCAGGCTTTACCTCAGAAAACTGAATCTGAAAGGGTTTCTGAGTAACACAGAGGACACAGACTCAGAATCCTCTGACGACC